>NC_043000.1:50176414-50198914 GCF_006345805.1 Octopus sinensis
CTGTACATTGTTTATTTTTTACTTGCTCCTGTCATTTGACTGCAGCCATGCTGGGGCACTACCTTAAAAGGTTTTAGCAGAACAAATCAACACTTGAACTTATTTAGTTTTTTTGAAGCTTAGTACTTATTTTGTCAGTCTCCTTTTACCAAACTGCTAAGTTACAGGGACATAAACACACTACCACCGGTTGTCAAGCAATGGTGGGGGACAAACACAAACACAGAAACACACACACACATTGATATATATATATACACACACAGAGGTATATATATATATATATATGATACTCAGACTGGGGTTTGGTGCAGCCTTCCAGTGTGCCAGCCCAGTCAAATCGTTCAACCTATGCCATTATGAACAACAGACATTAAATGATGATGATGATGATAACACAAAGGGCTTCTTTCAGTTTCCATCTACCAAATCCACTCACAAGGCTTTGGTCAGCCTGAGGCTATAGTAGAAGACATTTGCCCAAGGTGTCATGCAGTGGGATTGAACCCGGAACCATGTAGTTGAGAAGCAATGAAATGCTCATTATTTACTTCATTAAATTTCGAAAAGAAATTTATCTTTTTATTGTTAGTTGTTAACCATTTGTTTTTGTTTTTTGGTTTTGTTTCCCTTTCTGCAAATACACACACACGTGCCTTCACTTACAGCTCCCAACATTTAGAAAAAATCTCTTCTCATACTAATCTACATTACCCTATTATGAATAATTTTTTTTCACTCAGACACTTTTATTTTTCTTTTATCCTTACTATTAAAGTGTGAATGGCCTAAAATGTTGGAAACCTAATGTAAAATACAGATTAGCTGGAGTAATGTCATTGGATTTAGTTATTTGTTAGTTGAGTGTCATAAATGATCACCCATTTAAGAATCATTGCAACCTGACAAGGCAATTATTGACCAAATTGGAAAATTTGTTTCATTCTGTGGATTTTTATTAAATATCTTTAAATGTCCTCGAACCATACCGCCACTACCATCACAACCACCACCACTTCCACTGCAGTCACTGTCACCATGGCTGTTGCTATTACCTTCGCATTCACATTCAACATCAGTAATTGGCAAAAAAAGACTAATTCTTGTCAACAGCCAAGATTTATCAGGCAGTTTTGTTGTTGTTGTTATTGTTGTATACTTTTTAGCTCTCATCTTAATTTACTTTCTCTTTACACACACACGTGAACATCTAAATACAAATGAGAACACACACACACACACATATATATATGTATTTATATATATATATGTGTGTGTGTTTGTGATTTTAGAGATAGAAAGAGAGAGAGAGTTACAAATATATATACACACACATTTATATATATATATATATATATATTTAATATTTTTTGGCTAATGGGTATATATGTTGATTAGTGTGTTGCATATGTACATATATATATGAGTGGGTGGGTATGTGTCCTTGTTCACACACACCTACACATACCAATTTTAGAGATTCTTATTATTTGTTGGTAGTGTGGTGGTGGTGGTGGTGGTGGTGGTGGTAGGTGAAGTGGTAGTAGTAGTAGTAGTTGTGGTAGTAGAAGGAGGAGTGAAATAACCAATCAGCAAGTAAAAATGAATAGCTTTGGCTATTTCCCACTTTTTTTTTCACACAGATTCAATGATTCAATAGTGGTAATTAGTCAAGAGACAGGTGTAATACAAAATCCTATGTCAGGCAAAATCCTCAGAAAATATCGAGGTTACATCCTGAACATGAAAACAAGTTTCTAAAAAAGAAGGAGCTATATTTATTTATTGGTACGCTCCCATGACAACCTTTTTGTAATAGAATGAATAATTTATTAGGGAGGAAAAATATATAAAAAGATGATAGAGAAAATAAGTTTATTACGATATTATTTTGATGCAGTATAGTAATTGAAGAAACATTAAAAGGCCTTACATTAATGATCTGAAATAAAAGTGATTCATGTGATTGACCAAGGGAAATATTTGTTTTCTTGTTTTTATTTTGTTTGTCTATACCACCAGTGCGGTTATGGGTATCATATATAAGAGTTAGACCACATATTTTATATATATATATATATATATATGAATTTTATATACATACATATCATATATATATATTGGTATTCATATCTATATAGTGTGTGTATAGTGTATGTGTGTACAGATGTAAATATATATTTATACATATATGTGTGTGTGTGTGTATTTAGCTATCTCTCTCTCTCCCATGCTTTTTATATATATATATATATATCAGTATCATCATTATCATCATCATCATCATCATCATTTAACATCCGTTTTCCATTCTGGTATGGATTGGACAGTTTGACAAGATCTACTGTCAGGTTTAACATGGACTCTGCAGCTTGATGCTCTTACTAATACCAGCCATGTTACAGTGTATCCTAGGTGCTTTTTTCATACCACCACCACCAGTTGTGGGGTTACCAAGTAACAGGCAAGACAGGAAAAGATAAACTAGTTATTTTTTTAGTGCAGGAAGAACAGAGTGACTATCTATCTATCTATCTATCTCTCTCTCTCACACTCACTATATATATATATAGATAGATAGATAGATAGATAGATAGTCACTCTGTTCTTTTATATATATATACTAAATGATAAGAAGAAGACAAATAAAATTCTTTAACACATCATTAATGATTCGTTACAATTGTTTCTGTCCCAGCTCTATTTGCAACACCAGTTTGCGCAAAAATTTGAAGTGAAAATTTATGTAATGTTTGAGGTTTTAGATTTTAGAGAAGCACTACTCTAATGTCTAAAACCTCTCTTATGTTTAAAACTTTCTCTAATGTCCTGAAAATTCTCTAATGTCTGAAACTTCTATAATATCTAAAACCACAAACGTTACGTAAATTTTCGCTTAAAATTTTTGTGTGAAATGGTATCGCAAATAGAATTAGTAGGGAAACAATTTTAATGACTCATTGGAGATGTGTTAAAGAATTTTCTTTGTCTTATTATTATTATTTGGTAAATATATATAAATATATATATATTAAGACACCTGTGCCGGTGACAAGGAAAAAGAACCATTCGAGCGTGGTAGTTACTAGCGTCGCCTGACTGGCATCTGTGTCGGTGACACGTAAAAGCACCAGCCGATCATGGCCATTTGCCAGCCTGCTCTGGCTCCTGTGCCGGTGGCACGTAAAAATCACCCACTACACTCACGGAGTGGTTGGCATTAGGAAGGGCATCCAGCTGTAGAAACACTGCCAAGTCAGACTAGAGCCTGGTGCAGCCTCCATGGCTTACCAGACCCCAGTCGAACCGTCCAACCCATGCTAGCATGGAAAACAGACGTTAAATGATGATGATGATGATATTGATGTCTTTTTGACTATTACAAATATATTCATATTATAACTAATCTATATAGTATAGCATGTTAGTCAGTCCATGCCTGCCATGTTCTCTCGCCCTTTCAATGCATTTTATAGCATACTAGAGGAGAAGAAGTAGCTAGTCTTTTGTTTAACCCCACCTCTATTTTCAGGATGCGAGGGATACTCCTGTTATTGTTATTGGGTGCTCTCAACCAGCTCTGTTTGAACAGAACTATAACATGTATGGAACTGATCACATGAAGCAAATTCAACCGACGATTTCTAGTTATCCTTTCTTTAATGTGTAGAGGTCAAAGGTTGCATGACTAAGTTTAAGGCATTGACCTACCAACACATGAGTTAGGAGCTCAAATATGCTGCAAGAGTCTTGATGTGTTTTCAAGCAGGTAAATATATATCTTCCCTGCTTCAGTTCACCTAGCTCTTATAATAAACAGGTATCAAACCATCTGTAAATTTTGCTTGTAATAGACTTTGCATCCCATTTAGGAGCTAGTAGGGATAGATTTCATCTCATTCATTCACTCAAGGCCATGGAAGCAAGATAAATATTAGCATGCAGAGAAGTTTAAACCTTAGAAGATATTTACATCACATTATATGAATGAGCTACAAAATATGGATGAGCTAACAGCTAAGATTTTCACTGGAAAGAAATTGTAATATATGTACGTCTTTACTGTAATCATGTGTACAGGGATTTAGAACTTGATACAATATGATCTCAATTTTAATAACTATAAAATAGATGCAGGCATCGTTCTGTCGTTAAGAAGTTTGCTTCCCAACCACATGTGGGTTCAGTCCCACTGTGTAGCTCCTTGGGCACATGTCTTCTATTATAGACCTGGGCTGCTCAAATCCTTCTAAGTGGATTTGGTAGAGAAACTGAAAGAAGTTCCTCGTATATATATATATATATATATATATATATACATATACATATATATATATATATATATATTTATATACATATATATATATATGTATGTATGTATATAATATATATGCATCATTATCACCCTCTTCATCGTTTAACCGGTGCTGTCCATGCTGGCATGGATTGCACAGCTTGACTGAGGACTGGTAAACCAGGAGGCTGCACCAGACTCCACTTTGATCTGGCAAGGTTTCTACAGCTGGATGCCGTTCTTAACACCAACCACTCCAAGAGTATAGTGAGTGCTTTTTAGGGCCAGACAAGCAGCACTAGCATCGATTATATATTTACACACAATTTTTAAAGTAGAAAAAATGTTTTGTTATTGAACAGATTTTAAGTCCAAAATTAGAAGGCAAACCCTTTCATTGGTCATTAAACAATGGTGTGAAAATAAGAATTCTTATCTCTACTGTGCTGATGTAGTAGTAGACATATTTGACAATGGGAGGGGCAGGGCTGAAGTTTCCAAAAAAATTCAAGGAAAATGAATTATCTGTGAGTCGTTTGTACTTTTACTTTTTATGCTACTCCACACCGGCAGAAAAAGCAGGTGAACAACTTGTGACTGGACTCTGCATAGGTATATAATATGACATCCACTAAGACTGATAACAGCAATCTGCATGGCAAAATACAAAAACAAAAAAATTGACAGAATGAAAAAATTAAGTTGCTTCAGAGGGGCCCTTCTGGGATTAGGGGCCCTGAAGCTTAATCTTCATTAGTTTTATGGTAGATCTGTCACTGCCCAAACCTATAAACTTATGCCTAGAATATGTTTTAAAATTCAGTGTAAAAGAACTTTTTCATCATTATCATCATCATCATCATCATCATCATCATCATCATCATCATTCTGTTTAACATATAAAATTATGAAGTTGGTACAAATAACAGATTAAATGCCAAAACAGTAATTCTTAAGTTCAAATTCTTCTTCTGTCAGGTAGGGGAAAAAAACCCTTAAAATACTTAGCTTTCATCTCTTTGTGACAGTTACTTTAATCAACTATGCCTTTCTTCAAGAAATGTGGGGCTTTATGCATGTCATTTCAGCAAATTAATAAAATGGCATGAGATATGAAATTCCAAATGTAATTTAAGAACAAAAAAATCTAACTCATTATATATTATTACTCTAAAAGAAAAATGATAATCTCACCTTGGTGAAGAAAGAACCTTGATATAATTAAACTTTAAGTTGATACCTTCTCAAAAGCATGCTTTAAAATGACACTAGATTATCTAAATTGAAGCCTTTTGCAGCTGAAGAGTCACCTGTGAATTTATCATTTTATAATGTCATCCTTTAAGAAAGAAATAATCCAATTATAAAATGTTTGAACCTATAATTTAAAATAATTGCAGTGTTATGACTCTCAGTGGCATTTGTTTTGTAATAATTTGAAGTTAAAGCAAAAAAAAAAGAAAGAAAAAAGCGAAGTGGAAGAAAATGGGAAAATAAAATATTTAAACAAGTTATGTACATATATACATACATATATATATCTATGTGTGTAGGCATTTTTAAATATATATGCATATGTATATATATATATATATATATATATATAGACATGTGTGTGTGTGTAC
The DNA here is from genome assembly GCF_006345805.1 of Octopus sinensis. Lineage (NCBI taxonomy): Eukaryota > Metazoa > Mollusca > Cephalopoda > Octopoda > Octopodidae > Octopus > Octopus sinensis. Next base: position 50,182,334 of record NC_043000.1, read on the forward strand.
ATATATATATATATATATACATACACATATACATATATCCACACAGATACATGCACACACATATACACACACATATAAACTCACATGCACATATGCATAAATAGCTTCGTGCAAACAATCTACAAAATCATATAAAATTTCATGAAATAAGCCTGGATATTGCTAATAAAATATACCTTTATGGAAAAATGATATATAAAATTGTTATTTTGAAAACGAGAAAGAAAATGTTAGTGCTTCTGTTCTCTTATTTTTATATATTTCAGCTATTTTTTTATTTTGGTTTTATTTATTTATTTATTTATTTTTGCTTTTATCAACACTTTATACTGAATTTATTATTAAAGTCTACAAATTATGTTGAAGACGGCACTAGCAAATGACAAATGTTTATTTACTAAAAGCATGTTCATGGAGACAGAGGTGTTTAACAATGAGAAATGAAACGAAATGCATTTATACTTATTATTATTATTATTATTATTATTATTTTGTTTTGCTTTTGATTTGCGTCTCTTTAGCATTCTTGTTTGTTCATTTATTTATTTATTTTTTATTCAGCTATTTTCCCCTGTTAAAATAAATGGAATTTTACTCTCTCTCCCTTTAATTCTGAAAGCAAAGCTATTTTGTGAGTAATAAAAATTGAATTACATTGTATGTGTATGTGTATGTATGTTTATGCACATGTTCTGAAACAGAGACACAGCAAGAGAGAGATGAAGGGAAAGAAAGATGGCCTAAAATAGTTTATAAAGAATTGTATTCCTAGTAAATATGCATCCTATAATTGCTCAAAGCATAATTCAAAATTTTATTAATTTACTATCTGATTATTTTGTGGATCTTTTGACTTGCATTATCATAACAATTAGAAAAAAAGGAAAAGCAATTGGTTGTTGTTTTTTTTTTTTTTAACTTCTTTATTTGTTTACTCGCTTACTGGTTTCAATCACTGGGCTGCAATCATGCTGGAATACCAACTTTAAAGGGTTTTAGATGATCTTATCCTCTGCAATATTTATTGAAGTCTGGCACTTATTTTATCAATATCTGTTTATGAAATAAGTAAGATAATTTTGCGACATAAAGGAAAGCAACTCGTCACATTGGTTTGTAACAGTATTTCACAAACACAGACACATACACACACTCATATGTGTGTGTGTATGTGTGTACATACAGACACACACACACACATACATATGTCTGTGAGTGTTTGTGTGTATTCAAGGCTCTGATGAAGCTTTAAGGTGTTGCACAGGCACTTAGTAATGAATCCACTGCATCTAGTAGCAGAAAGAACTGTAAGCTAATGAAATTCATAAGATATTCATTTATTCCTTTATCATCTCATTTTCTTATATTCTTTTATTTTTTTTACTTGTTTCAGTCATTTGACTGTGGCCATGCTAGAGCACCACCTTTAGTCAAACAGATCGAACCCCCAGGACTTATTCTTTGTAAGCCTAGAACTTATTCTATCAGTCTCTTTTTGCCAAACTGCTAAGTGACAAGAACATAAACATATCAACATTGGTTGTTAAGCAATGTTGGTGGTGGGGACAAACACAGACACAAATAACAAATACATACATACATACATATATATATATATATATATATATATATACGATGGGCTTCTTTCAGTTTCTGTATACCAAATCGACTCACAAGGTTTTGGCCGGCCTGAGGCTATAGTAGAAGACACTTGCCCAAGATGTCATGCAGTGGAACTGAACCTAGAACCATGTGATTGGGAAGCAAGCTTCTTACCACACAGCAACACTTGCACCTAAATATATATATATATATATATATATATATATATATATCATCATATATATATGTATATATATATATATCATCATATATATATGTATATATACATATATATCATCATATATATATATATATCATCATCATATATATGTATATATATATATATTATATATATATATATATATATATATATATATATATATATATATATATATATAGGGAGAATTCACGAAAAAAACAAAAGACGAAGACAGGCAGTGTAGAAAACAAACAGATGTATTAGCATAATGCTTGGGAATTGAAAAAGTCTTTAGTGTGAACTGACAACCAAAGTGGACACACGAGAAGTGCGCCTGCAATGGCGCTGTTGCCCCGAACGTGCTGGGGCACGTTTTCAAGACCTGAATTCCGACTACAAGCTTTTCAAAGGCAACAATTTTAATATATGCTATATATATATATATATATATATATATATATATATATATTTATTTATTTTAATTTTTTTTTTTATCTTATCTAGTTTCAGCTCACAAGCTGTGGCCATGCTGGGGCACCGCCATTTTATATATATAAATAAAAAGCTAAATAGTACATTAAAACAATTTTACTCACCTGTCTTCAAATAAATTGTTAAATAGCATCAAGTTGATATTTCTGCATTGCTGTGCCCTATTCAAAGCCTAGTGAATAATGTTTTCTGTAAACCAGGAAATATATTCTAACAACAAATGTTCTTAAGTTTTTTAGATTTATCATTGCTGTTAAGTCAATTGTTCAGCCATTATGTTTTCTTTGAAAACCTGCTTTCATAGAATGAAAAATTTTATACTTTTAATTTCTTTTTGTATAATTTTACACCCACTGCAAATATTTGCTTAGCCATCAAATGTGTGTGTATGTGTGTGTGTGTGTGTGTGTGTATGTATATATATATATATAATATATATATATATATATAAACAAATTGAAACAGGAAGAAAACAGATGACTGCTGCCATAACACCATGGCAAAATGGGAGAGGAAGAAAGTCTAAACAAATGGATATTATATCACAGCAACATGTAACTACATTTGAAATTTCTGCCATAGTAATGGAGAGGATGTTTAATACAAGTTCATCTTCACATGGAATGCCTGTTTAATAATTCTCATTCTATGAAAGCAGCCCTACAAAGACGTAATGGCTTAACAATGAACCAAACAACAAAGAAATCTGAAAAAACTTGCATGCATCTAATGTCTCAGTGCATTTGTGTATTTGTTATTTATATTTAGCAGAATCGTTAGAGCATCAGAATAAATGTCTTGCAATATTTACTCCAGCTCTTTACATTCTGAGTTCAACTGTGTCTTTCATCCCCCAGGGTTGGAAAAATAATATACCAGTTATATACTGGGGATCAGTGACATTGACTACCTCCTTCCCTCAGGATTGCTGGTCTTGTACCTAAATTCAAAACCATGCTTTGTATGGATTACTGTATTGCAAAATTAGTATCTTTTACATTTTTCAGCCATTAGATGGTGGCCATGCTGGAGCAGTTCTTTGAAGAGTTTTTAGTTGCATGAATCAACCCTAGTACTTATTTTTTTTAAAGTCTTGTACTTGTTTTGTCAGTCTCTTTGCTGATTCACTAAGTTACAGGGACATAAATGCACTAACAACAATTGTCAAGCAGTGGTGGGGGACACACACTAATACAAAGACAAAGAGAAACACACATGTATATATACATATATATGCATGCATACATATACACATATAGTTACATATACCACCATCATCATCATCGTTTAACGTCCGTGTTTCCCATGCTAGCACAGGTTGGATGGTTCGACCGGGGTCTGGGAAGCCAGGAGGCTGCACCAGGCCCCAGTCTGAACTGGCAGTGTTTCTACAGCTGATGCCCTTCCTAATGCCAACAACTCTGTGAGTGTAGTGGGTGCTTTTTACGTGCCACTGGCATTATATAAATATATTTATATGTAAATCAAATGGATGTCTTTTAAAGCTATTCCATACATACAATATCAGCCATACCAAAAATCCAACACACCTCTATCATCAGCTGCCCCACGGATATCACTATGGTTTCGACATCTGGGCAGTACCACTCAATCTGGCGATGTCAACAGCACCAAAATAAGTGATGTCTGGGAACAAACACACCTTAGATATCACCACATTCATTCACTCTTAATTCTAGGTAGGATTAAACATTTATATCATTAATTAAACTACAACAAAGAAACCACATTACCTTATGCATATACACACACACAATAAATTTCCATATCATTTATGAAATTTACTCACAAGCAAGCTAGTGGCTGAGGTGCTGTGGCAGAGGACCCAAAACCATGTGGTTGCAAAGTGTGCTTCTTAATCCCACAGTGATATCTTGGTCTATGAATATCTTTTATGCTATTTCAAAACTAATATTTTATCTCTATAAGGTCATCTATCAATTACAGGATGGTTTATACTACTAACCTAGCAAATTAATTCAGAAATCAGTTATGGTAGTAGTTTTTATACAAAATTCACAATAATTAGTTGCTTGAAATTTCCATGTCAGAAACCTCATTGCAAAATTGTCATAAACAAATTTCTTTTACCAAAGATTACCTGTTTGCTTTAGTATTGCCATTACTTTATGCACTGATGAACTTCTGAATAAATTAATCTAATTAATAGTACGTATATTAAATGTTACATTAGTAGAAACTTAATTTCATCAGAAAGTAAACTTTTGCCAAAAATGATATAAATGGGCTTTTCTTTTTTTCCTTACTTTTCTGTTTTTACTATGGTTTTTCTTTTTTTACCAAAAAGTATTACATTCAGCAATATTAGCTTATTTGCCAAGAAAAACCCAGAAGAAATTGCCATCAAAATTTCTAACTGCATGGTAAATGATTATGGGATTTTCCTTCTAATTAAATTGATGGAAATAACGAGTGGAGTAATAAAGATAATCACGAAAGTTTTCATTAATGGAAAAATTATTTTTCAGTAGTAACTATTATTTTTGAGAAGATGGTTCCTATTCAGCAAAGGGTGGGTGAAAAAAATTTTTTGGCCAAAGAACAATGCTTTGAAATGATGATTTTTTTCAAGATATATTATTATTATTATTATTATTATTATTATTATTATTATTATTATTATTATTATCATTATTATTAATATTATTATTGTTGTTTTGTTGTTGTTGTTATTATTATTATTATTATTATTATTATTATTATTATTATCATTATTATTATTACTATCATCATCATCATCATTATTATTATTAACAGTAATCATAATGATAATGATAATAACAATAATAATAATGATGATGATGATGTTGCTAATGATGATAATGATGATAATAATAATAGTATTTCCTGTACTTTTTGAATCTAATACCGAACTCTTATTTATTCATTTATTTTCTCACTGGCTATTTATTTACTACTACTTTAAGAATGTGTATCTCATAACATGGTTATTTATTGCTACACTGCTGCCAGAACATCAATGATGGATCACAGAAGATTATGATAATAATAATAATAATAATAATAATAATAATAATAGCAACAACAATAACAACAGCAACAACAAAAACAACACCACCAATAATAATAATAATAATAATAATAATTTATCATCATCATCATCATCATTATGAAAGGTTTTTTTTTTCTGATTAAAAGTATTGCATAGCTTAAAAAAGTTAGAGAACATTTTGTAAGATATGTTTGATTTGTTTTTTTATATATTTACCAAAATATCATGATTTGGTTTTTTTTTTTTCCTTTTATTCTTGATCATTTCACAGCCATAAATCTTATAGAACACTTCTTCGAAACAGTATGGATTGGCATAAAGAAGTTTAGAAATAGTTTTGTAGGAGAGTGGCTGTCTTTTTCTAAATAAGTAGAAAATACAATAGCTATACAACAAAGTAACCTTTGTTATGTTGTATGGTTTAGTTTACTGATTGAAAAAACTAAATCTGAAATTCTGACATAAATATATAGCAACTCACTAGTTTACCAATGTATATCAGTGCTATATTGTTACCTCTTGAAATGAATAACTTCTCCACTGATCCAAGTTATTAAAGAGTTAATTAAATATACTTGATGAGTCAACCATGAAGTCAACCGTCTGCATCCTTTGATGCACTGAATACATGATTCAAATACTCCATTCTCAGGTACCTGAATCTAATAAGTTGTAAACATGTAATGCAGGGTTGGAACAACTTCTTCAAGTGGTTGCAGCCAAGATGCATTCCACAACCTCATGCCAGAAATCTTTGTTCACCTATTAGTTTTGATAGGTCCTCAGCTTCATGTTGACAGAATCTCTGTTAGTAGCATCAATGTAATTGAAATTGAGTGGTCTTTCTTCTTTATTAGGGTGTGGAAGTTTCTAAACTATAACAACTGACATGGCCTATCATTCAGCCTTAACAGTTCTGACTAAAAAGCTTATTTCTGTATTGAACAACAATAGTAAGGACAGATGGAATGTGTCCATAAATCTCTTTGGTTTTGTGCTCATGCCATAAGATGTTTTAACCCATTAACATTTAAACCAGTAATACCTGGCCCACATGTTCTACCTGTTTTATGTTGAAACCAAATGAGTCTGGCCACTCACACCTATCCTACAATGACATTCTAAAAGTAAACTATCACATCATTGAAATCTCTTCTTGGGGCCTCCGTCGGTCATGGCTGACCATGAACGATGTCATCCGTCCTTTGAGTTGTCTATTTAGTTTTTGCAACGCCTCCTGTGACTGTAGAGACCAATGCCAGAGTGGCAGTCTCATTTGCAGCGGTCACACCTATTCGTTGAATCCGGTCTGTTGGCTGTCATTTCTTTTTTGTGGGCTCGGTTTTCAGCTGCCACCACCCTCAATTTCTCTTCGCTGGTCTGCAGTAGCTTGTGAAGAGTGACTCTCCAGCTGGTTCGGTTGGCTGTGAGATACTCCCAGGAATTGATGTTGATGCCTAGTGCCTTTATATCCCTCCTGCACACGTCCCTGTACCTCAGCTTCGGGTGGCTAATGTTTCTCCACCCTGCAACAAGCTCTCCGAAGAGGACATCCTTTGGGATCCACCATCCTCCATATGGCGAACGTGGCCAAGCCAGTGCAGCCGACATTGTCTTAGCAAGGTGAGCATTCTAGAGAGGCCAGCATGAGACAGAACGTCAGTATTGGCCTCCCACCATGCTAACCAATACTGACATTCTTGAAATCTCAAAGCTATAAGGTAATGCAGGATTAATTGAAAACAATGTGAATAAATAAGCATTGCATTTGACAATATAATCTGAATGTTAAATGGTTAAATCTTCAGGAAAATCCTGATGTATCATCAACCTGACATTGATCCTCCTTCTTCATAGTCTAAGTTTGGGCTCTGGACTAGGAACAGCAACTAGTGATTGCTACTTATAAAATCAGCAAGTCTCTTGTAAACTTATAGGCCCTGAGTTCAAGTCTCTATTTGCAGAACCAAACATCTTCATTTATCCTCATACAATGAATTTATTTATTTTTTTTAGTGGTGTACACATTGGTTTCACAAGGCATAGTAGCCTTGAGCTTCAGGTGCTGGGTTGCTGAGCACATGATCTATGTGAAATACATATATTTCATCATCATCATCATCATTATCATCAGTGTTGTCGTTGTCATCATCATCATCATCATCATCATCATCGTCGTCATCATCATCATCATTGTTTTAATAGTTTTTTTGTGTATATGTATGTATGTATGTATGTATGTATGTATGTATGTGTGAATGTATGTGTGAATGTATGTGTGTATGCATGTACGTATGACTGAATGTATAGATTGCTTGAATTTCGGTACAGATTTTATATATTAAGATAAAAGAGGTAGTCAAAATTTTGGGATAATTATTTATTAAGCATTTTCATTTTGTTTTGGAGAATCACCATATATACATACATACATACATATATATATATATATGAGGACATGTGTAAGCTCGTGAGGAATGAAGCCAGTATGCTCCGATGGATGTGTAATGTCAGTGTACATACTCGACAGAGCGTTAGCACCTTGAGAGAAATGTTGTACCTATGAAGCATCAGTTATGGTGTGCAAGAGAGATGATTGCGCTGGTATGGTCATGTGGCGAGAATGGATGAAGATAGGTGTGTGAGAAAGTGCCAATCCCTAGCAGTTGAGGGAACCTGTGGAAGAGGTAGACCCAGGAAAACCTGGGACGAGGTGGTGAAGCACGACCTTCGAACTTTAGGCCTCACTGAGGAAATGACCAGCGACCGAGACCTTTGGAAATATTCTGTACGTGAGAAGACCAGGCAGGACAAGTGAGCCCAGCCCACTTATGAATGCCTTTCCTCCCTTGGACACGAAGACCTGTTGAGGCAAGCGAAGTCGATATAGAACCTCATCCGACGACAGATACCCATGCCAACCCCCTTTGCTTGCGAAGACATGTTGGGGCAAGCGAAATCGAAACTGAATTGAACCAGCCAGGATCCCTGGTCTGGTGGTACGTAAAAAGCACTATCCGACTCGTGGCTGTGGCTTCCGTGCCAGTGGCACGTAAAATACTCCAATGCGACCGTACGACAGGCACCTATGCCAACCCCCTTTGCTTGTGAAGACATGTTGGGGCAAGTGAAATCAAAATCGAATTGAACCAGCCAGGATCCCTGGTCTGGTGGTACGTAAAAAGCACTATCCGACTCGTGGCCAATGCCAGCACCGCCTCGACTGGCATCCGTGCCGGTGGCACATAAAAATACACCAATCCGACCGTGGCCATTGCCAGCCTCGCCTGGCACCTGTGCAGGTGGCACGTAAAAAGCACCCACTACACTCACGGAGTGGTTGGCGTTAGGAAGGGCATCCAGCTGTAGAAATATTGCCAGATTAGACTGGAGCCTGGTGCAGCCTTCTGGCTTCCCAGAACCCAGGTCAAACCGTCCAACCCATGCTAGCATGGAGAACGGACGTTAAACGATGGTGATGATGATGATGATGATATATATATATATATATATATATATATATATATAATACATACATACATATATATATATATATATTATATATATATATATATTATATATATATATATATATAATATATATATATATATAAATACATACATATACATATAGATAGATAGATATACATATATGTGAGAGTGTGCAAGCAGGCACGTGTGTATGTGTGTGTGCAAGCTTGGAAGTGCAGTGTCAGTTTATTTGGGGGTTAAACTAGGACAGTATTTCTACACCTCTTTTACTTTATAGATTTAAAGGAATAAAATGCAAAATAATAACAGCTGCAACAACATTAAATGAAGCAAAACAATTTTTGTCAATAGTACCATTTTCTATGTATTCTCTTGGCAAACAAAATCACAGAAATCTTTCAATCAGGTTTATTAGTGTCCTCTTTCTAAATTATTTGGCTATCAATCAACCTGACATATTTAATCATGTTTTGTACAATTCATTATTTAATAGTTTTCTCCTGGTGTATCTAATTGTGAGTTTCTCGCTTTCTCTCCCTCACTCTCTTTCTCTCCCTCTCTCTTCCTCTCTCTTCATCTCTCTATCCCACTCTATCTGCTTGTCTTTCTCTCTGTCTCTCTCTCTCTCTATCTATCTATCTATCTATCTATCTATCTATCTATCTATCTATCTATCTATCTATCTGTCCGTCAATCTGTCTGTTTGTCTCTCTGACTATCTATCTATCTATCAATCCACTTAGCTGTCTGTCTATCTATCTATCTATCTATCTATCTATCTATCTATCTATCTATCTATATAACTATATATCTATCTATCTATTTATCTGTTTGTCTTTCTGTCTGTCTGTCTAACTAACTATTTATCTATCTATCTATCTATCTGTCCGTCCATCTGTCTGTTTATCTATCTGTCTACCAATCCATTTGGCTGTCTATCTATCTACTATCTATCTATCTATCTATCTATCTACCTAACTGTTTCTGTCAATTGAATTGCTACCAAAAATCTTTGGTTTGTTACAAAAAGTACTGTAATACTACTACAGTAGTACAGTACTACGTGCTTACTATTACTACTACTACTACTACACTACTACTACTACTACTACTGCGGCTGCTGCCACTTCTGCTACTGTATCTCTCTTAGTTTTCTCATTTTCTTCACTTCTCTTTTCTCTCTCTAACTTTGCATTTTACTTTTTCTTTTTCTTTCACATGTCCTCCCTACGTTTTCACTTTCCTATATCAATCAAATCTACTTTTTCCATCCTCCCATCTATCTACATCTATCTATCTATCTATCTATCTATCTATCTATCTATCTATCTATCTATCTATCTATCTATATATATATATATATATATATATATATTATATATATATATATATATATATATATATATATATATCTTCTTGTATTTGTCTGTCTATCTATCTGTATATCTGTCTATCTCTCTCTTTATCTATCTATCTATCTATCTATCTATCTATCTATCTATCTATCTATCTATCTATCTATCTACATATCTATTTGTCTGTTTGTCCATCTCTTTCATTCTGTTCTTTCTATTCTCCTACTCAATTTTTCCCACTATATTCCTTCACTCTCCCTCTCTTTCTCTCTCTCTCTCACCTCTCTCTCTCTTTTCTCTTAGTCACTGGAGAGCCTGACTGAAACAATATAGTACTATCTCCTTATTGTTCTTTTCCTTTCTTTTATTTTTTCTTTTGTGTAGTGAGATAGACTTGGATAACCTCCAAGAAATAATGTTTTAATTGAAATATCCAGCCTATACACTGGCATCTTATTCTGTCTGATAAAACTGCTATCAAATGAACAAAGTGATTGCCAGAAACTCTACTACATCTTACTAAAATAAAAGCAGTTCCATTAGGTTGTAAAAGTAGTCACAAAGAACTTATCATTTTTAGAGAAATGTCTTGGGTATTGCAAAACTAAAATGAAACTAAACATCCTTATTTTACTTAATTTAATGCGCTATTTAGATTAATTTCACAATATTAAAAATGAATATTATAAAATGTTATATTTCATTTCACAGAGTTAATTAGTAATGAAAAAAAAAAGTAAGATAAAATAAAATAAAATGATATATATATATATACAAAAAATTAATTTGTATGTTCTTTACAAGTGAAAATAGTAACATTTAGACGTCTAGGAATAATTAATATTTTCCAATGAATTTTATGTAAATCATCACTCAAATAATAATAAAAATCTTTAAACAAATTTTATATGAAAAAAATATTGCAAAGAAATTTATTTGAACAAAAAGCAAAGGAATAGGGAGAGGAGGAAACTGAGAAGGATAGAGAGATAGAGAGATATCATCATTTTAAACTTACCCGGCTTCTGTCAATATATATTATATTGAAACTATCGAGGAAATCTGTCTAAATACAATAATTTCTATCACTTCAGGTGAGAAGAATATTCTTCAGGTTTCACTTGAAAAAAATAAAAATATATATATATATATAATTTGGTTGCTAGTGTTTCTTAACAGTTCTATAGAGATTGATTTTGTTTAGGAAACATTTATCTATCTAAAAGTCTTTGATTAATGCTACCTTAATTTTCATTATATGGAAAGAAACTGGTGTTTCATTTACAGAACCAACTGTCCTGACAAGGAATATAATGAATCGATAATATCTAATTGTTTAACAATTTATTTTCTCTTGGCTAATATTTACTTCTTCATGGCAAATGTATTGAATAAAAAGAAAAAAAAACCCAATCCAAAACACAACAAAAAATATAATAGCCTAATGCTTGCGTAGTGAGTGAGTCTACAAGATTTCTTTCAAGAACATTTCTCAAAGGCACATTTGATCATAATAAAAACGCTAATACAAAAATCATTAATTAATAAAGTTTATTTATTCATTCCCCAGCCATCATCACAATCGTTACAACAACCACCCTCACCATCACTACCACCGCAGCTGCTACTAACACTAATTGTAAATTATCATTAACCATTATTTACAAAAAAGTGCTGGTGTGGTGGTGTGGTAAAAAATTTGTTTCCCAACTATGTGGCTTTGAGTTCAGTTCCACTGCATGGCACCTTCAGTAATGTCCGCTACAATAGCATGGCCGCAGTCAAATTACTGAAACAAATAATATTAAATTTATTCAATAAAATTACCATTGGCTTTGGACTCTCCTGCAACTCTTCTGGATGGTACCCTTGTTTAAGTTGGTGAATGCTGCCATAATCCTTGCCTTCAGTTAGTCTTTGGTGTTACAAGAACTTTCATTGGTCTCTTGTCCAACTGTCCCTTACACATGATAATCAAGGGGGTTGCAGTCTGGAAAGTTAGGTGGCTAGATGTTAGGGGTGATCTGGTCAAAGAAATTATCTGACAACCATGATTGGGTTCTCCTGCTTGTGTGGCATAGTGCAGAGTCCTGTTGACAGACATAAGGTCCTCCAGCAGCCACCCACTTGACCCAGGGCAGCACTACCTCCTCCAGGCACTTGATGTAGGTCTCTGTGTTGAGTCTGAGGTGGTGTGGGAAAATGAATGGAGGCATAATGTCACCATCAATAGTGATCCCTCCAAACACTATGATGTTGACTGGATGCTTGATTTTTATCACTCTCGTATTGGAGCCTTCCAGCATGAATGCCAAGCAGAACAGTATATTATTTCCAAATTTCTGGCAGAGTGAATTATGTCATGGTACTGTTTTTCTCAGAGACGGTGCCCAACTGCCCCATCTACACTGTGTAATCAACAAAATCAAAAACAATGTGCATGCATGAAATTAAAAATATAAAATGGGAACAATTTACCTATTGCACCCTGTGTGTGTGTGTGTGTATATATATGTATGTATGTATATATATATATATATATATATGGTTCAAAAAATTATACAAAGAACAATGACAGGTGAAAGAACACACAGGCTGTAACAGTTTTACAAGCAGGAAAAATTGAAGTCTTTGACATTTCGAGCCTATGTTCTTCTATAGGAAGGAATGAGGAATGAAAACAGATTGAAAGAGAGAGAAAAAATATGTCTGAATTAATAATGCTCCATATATATATAAGTGTGGAGGGGGAGTGTGTGTGTAATTGAGTTTGTGTTTGTCCCCACCGATTGGTTTCAGTTAGTTTATGTCCTCATAACTAGCAGTGTGGTATAAGAGACTGATAGAATAAGTACCAGGCTTTAAAGAATTGGTACTTGGGTTGATCTGTTTCACTAAGACTCTTCTAGGTGGTGCTCCAGTATGGCTGTAATCCAATAACTGAAGCAAGTAAAAGATAAAAGATATATACAAAGTTGCTATATTCTCAAAAGCTAACAAGAAAGCTTCTACAGAGATGCTTGATGTATGAAAAATAGCATCTAAATTTTCCTTAAATCACACACTACAATCTTAAATAAGAGGCATACATGCTGGATAGAAGAACCTCCTTCGGTCATAAATGACCATGGCATTACACCTAGAAAGTTCCCCTCCAAGATACAAGTCCAGGCAATGTTGTTTATGGAAGACCAACTGTTGCCCATGCATACCAGCCTCACCTCTCTATGCCACTGATGTTATACAAGAGAAAGGTAAAAACGATACAGCTTGGCACCAGTGATGTCACAACCCATTTCTAAAGCTGAGTGAACTGGAGCGACATGAAGTAAAGTGTCTTGCTCAACAACACAACACACAGCCCTGTCTAGGAATCAAACTCACTACCTCATGATTGTGAGCTAGACACTCTAACCACTGAGTCATGCATCTTCATGACACACTGGATAATATACTCCTAAATAAACTGTTTTAAAAAGATGACATAGTCTTATTTGGTGGTGGTGGGGGGGCTTTGATCATTGATCCATGAGATCAGAGATGAAATGAGTGCTAACCAATAACAGTTATGCTCACTTCTACTATGCAAAAAGAAGAGAATAATTTCTCCATGATCACTCAACCTGATAGAAATAACAGCCAAATCTCCCTCAAAGCACACAATCTATCAGAGTAAAGAAACCAAGTATAAATTGGATAATATGGTATTAAGATAGAGAGAAAGAATGGTTGGTCATGAGAGGAATGTATTTGAACACAGGTCTGCTCAATAAGTATCATAAAGAATTAAGTGTGTTTGTGCCTCTGTGTGTGTGTGTGTATGTGTGTGTGCATGTATGTGTGCATGTGTGTGTGCGTACACATGCACACGTGTGCTTGAAATGCTTGGAATTAAATTACACTAGGAATGGAAATAGAGAAGACAGCAATCTGCACTTCCCAAAATTAGTCAACTGATTCAGGTTGCAATTTCACACACCATAACAAGCTTAAGTAGTTTATGCCAGATGACAGTTTTATACAGAAATAATTGGATATTGTTTCATAGTTTGATCACATCTGGGCATCTTGACATAATATGTAATTGGTAAATGTAGTGTACAGGAATTGTAAAGATTCTTCTATGCTACTGTTCAAATGACCTGGCTGTCTTGGATTCAGCTGATACATTGCATACCACACTGACTGCAGCACAGCTGTTCCTTCACATTTGTTTGGCCTGTTGGAAATGATAGTCAAATCTTCCTCCAATCATGCTAGAGATCTTTAAATAAAAAAGGCTGCATTGGACAAAGTAATCTCTAGTGTGCAAAAAGATGTGAGGTTATAGCTGAAACATTTTTTATCATATAGATCATCTCAACCAGGGCTAACCTGAGATGAGTGTGTGATTAAATAAGGAGTCTGCTTTGCATCTAGGGGAAATGTCTTAGTGTCTTCTATTTTAACATCCTGTTGTTGACCTTTAAGTGGAATTTAGTTTACTAAATTCTATTATATATGCATAAATGCAGCTATGCATCTATGTATGTATGTATGTATGTATGTATGAATGAATGTATGTATGTATGTATGTATGTATGTATGCATGTATGTATAAGAACTGATGTCACTTCCAAACCAATAACACCATGTGATCTGTGTTGACCAATAAGGGCCTAACATATAGAAGCCAATTTATCTCATTTCCTATTATTTGATCTCTAAATACTTGAACTAGATTCGTTCTATAAGCCTATGAAACTTAAAGTTACATGGAGTTGAGTCAAACTGTTATTAAATAAAAAGCTCTTACCAAGCATGTTCAGTTCCACATTCTTTCATTTGTCCACTCACTTATCTATCTATCTATCTGTCTGTCTGCCTATCTATCTATCTATCTATCTATCTATCTATCTATCTATCTATCTATCTATCTATCTATCTATCTATCTATCTATCTATCTATCTATCTATCTACCTCTATATATGTATATATATATATATACATATATATATAAACAAAACGATGATATATACATATATATATATATATATATACATATATATATATATATATACACACATATATATATATATATACACACATATATATATATATATATAAGTTGAGAAGTAATTGTATGAAGTTTGAAGCATGGTGCAATATTTATCCTTGATGTGTCTTTTGGTTTCTTTCACTCACTCTCTTCTACTTTGTAATCATTCATTGTATGCACATCATTTGAAAGATCACCGCAAATATATTCAAAATAACCAGGTGTCTATCAACAATCGCTTACTTTAACTATGTTCAATGTACAATAATAACCTTAAAAAGGCAGGAGGTATGAGATGATGATGATGATGACGACGACGATGACGATGATGATGATGATGAGGAGGAGGAGGAAGAGGAAGTGGAGGTGGTAATGTGTGAATATGAGTGTGATTGTCGGTGCAAATGTATGTGTGCATGATTTCCAGTCTATTTGTTTATTAGATTTATTGAAATTTATGTATTTTTAACCGTTCAATCATTTTACTTTTCTTTCATGTTAAAAGAATCAGCGAAATCATGACGTTTCTTGAGATTCATTTAAGGCAAAATAACTTTTCATGGACATTCTTTAAGCAGATGAAATATTTAGAACTATAGTGCTGTGTTTTGATTGGCTAGAAAAAGTCACAGGTGTCTATTTTTGAAAAGCTTTTTTGAATTTCTATTTCTTTTCCTTTTTTTATTTTCCTATTTAAAAATTTTATTTTAACCTTTTTGTAATCCTTTGTTGCTCTTACACAATCTATGCTACAGTCCTCCTATTATTACATGTTCAATGTCATAGCTTCATCAGTTTGACAAGGGTTATTGCTATTATTGCTATTATTGCTATTATTATTATTATTATTATTATTATTATTATTACATTTTCTTTTTCTACTTCATTATATCTAATTTTCTTCATAGTGCTGAATTTTTCCTGCTGTTTTCTAATTGAAATTGCATTTGTGTAAATAGAAGAAGTGAATACATAAATAAATAGAGACTATTATTCAACAATACATGGCCTGCCTGCTCATTGTCCTAGTATTATGTAATATTAATTATCAAGCACTAGCAACAAGAACATTTATAAATCAATTGAAATACTACCTGTAGGGTCCTAATTTATAAAGAGACCAATTTTATTTTTTAAGTTTTCTTAAATCTGTTCTGTTATTTTTTTCCTTTTTTCCTCATTTTTTTTTCTTTCTGTTAAGAAATGAAGCATATTTCGTACAATTGTATCCTTCAGATGAATTTTCTTTAGCTTTAAATTATGATCTTTTCACTGATTTCCCTAAAGGTTTGGACTTTTTAATCCACATCGATTTGTTCCCTTACATTTTATTCATTTTTTTTAACCT
>NC_043000.1:50203914-50213914 GCF_006345805.1 Octopus sinensis
ATCATCATCATCATCATCATCATAGTTTAACGTCCATTTTCCACGCTAGCATATATACCACAGTAAACACATAAATATTTGCATACATACATATATGAGTGTGTGTGCGTGTGTCCAACAATGGACATAGATTGTTTACATATCTGATGACTGAATTACTTCATGTTTTCGAAGCTTTAATAATAAAGTATATATATACATACATTTATAAATACATACATATATATATGTATATATATATACATATATATATATATATATATATATATATATATATATATATATATATATATATATACATACATATACAAGCATACCTATATATATATATACATGCATACATACAAACATACATATATAGTATGTATGTATGTATGTATGTATGTATGCATGCATGTATGTTTGTCCAACAATGGACACAGGTTGTGTACATGTTTGATGGGTGTATTATTTCATTATGACATAATCACATAAAACAATTTGTATCATTTCCTATTGATTTTATAACACACACACACACACACACACACACACACATGAGAGAAATAAAGATGGACACTGGTTTATATAATTCTTCCTATTCAGTAACTTATTACAATAAAGTGTTCTCTGATTATCCATTGTAGTAAAGCATTTGGACCACATATTGCATGGATCCAAACAAACATAATGGTGAAATTATTATATAAATCTGTGTTTATCCTTATTTCTCCTACGTTTGCTTTTAATCTATAACTAGTAATACCATGCAATAACAACTAAACAGAAATAGACTGGATTAGTAAAAATCTATGTAAAGCTCTAAACATAACAGTAACCATCGTACATCTATTTGTATACATAATTTCTACTAGATATATATATCACTCTGTCACTAACTTTTCATCATCTGACACAAGATCCCTTCCTCCAATGCCCCCATCCCCTCCCAAAATTCCTTGTCTTACAAGTTACTTGGTGACCCTGCCAGTGCTGGTGCCACACAAAAAAGCATCCAGTTCACACTGTGGAGTGGCTGGCATTTGGGAGGGTATCTAGCTGTAAAAACCATGCCAAAACTGACCTTGCCTATACTGGTACCAGGTAAAAAGCATTCAGTTCACTCTGCATAGTGGTTGGTGTCAGGAAGGGCATCCAGCCTTAAAACCCCTGCCAAAACAGATGCAGTAGCCTAGGGTAGTCTTCTGCCTGGCCAACTCCTGTCAAACCATCCAACCCATGAGTGCCTGGAAGGTTAAAAAGTGATATATACATATATATATATATATGTACATATACAAGGAGCCTTTTTTCAGTTTCTGCCTACCAAATCCATTCACAAGGTTTTTGTTGGCCTGAGGCTATCTAGAAGACACTTGCCCTGAGTGCTATGCAAAGAGACAGAACCCAGAACCAAGTGGTTGGATAGCAAACTTCTTACCACACAACCATATATATATATATATATATATATATACCTTTCTTTCTCTTTTACTTTTTTCAGTCATTTGACTGTGGCCATGCTGGAGCACCACCTTTAGTCGAGCAAATCGACCCCAGGACTTATTCTTTGTAAGCCTAGTACTTATTCTATCGGTCTCTTTTGCCGAACAGGGACGGGTTGTCAAGCAATGCTAGGGGGACAAACACAGACACACAAACACACACACATACACATATATATACATATACATATATACGACAGGCTTCTTTCAGTTTCCATCTACCAAATCCACTCACAAGGCATTGGTCGGCCCGGGGCTATAGCAAAAGACACTTGCCCAAGATGCCATGCGGTGGGACTGAACCCGGAACCATGTGGCTGGTTAGCAATCTACTTACCACACAGCCACTCCTGCGTCTATGAAAGATATGTATATATACATATATCTTTCAAAATGTGACCTTGTGTGTACCGTAGGTGATTTTTTTCCCTCCGTCTTCCCTTCTTTGGAAATTTCCTTTTCCTATGTTTCTGACAAAGAGCTCCACTCAAAACGTTAAACCCTCCTTCATTCCTTCTTTCCTAAGCGTCTACATGTTCTCGCGTTGTGTTTTCTCTTTGTGTTTTCATGTTTGGATTAACTATATATATATACATACATACATACATACATACATACATACATACATACATACATACACACATACACACACACATTGAGAGACAATAGGTGCAGGAGTGGCTGTGTGGTAAGTAGCTTGCTAACGAACCACATGGTTCAGGGTTCAGTCCCATTGCGTGGCACCTTGGGTAAGTGTCTTCTACTATAGCCCCGGGCCAACCAAAGCCTTGTGAGTGGATTTGGTAGATGGAAACTGAAAGAAGCCCGTCATATATATATATATATATATATATGCGTGTGTGTGTTTGTGTGTCCGTGTTTGTCCCCCTAGCATTGCTTGACAACCGATGCTGGTGTGTTTACATCCCCGTCACTTAGCGGTTTGGCAAATGAGACCGATAGAATAAGTACTGGGCTTACAAAGAATAAGTCCCGGGATCGATTTGCTCGACTAAAGGCAGTGCTCCAGCATGGCCGCAGTCAAATGACTGAAACAAGTAAAAGAGTAAAAGCATAAAAGAGTAAAAGAGTAATGGCACATGAATGATACATAGGTAAAAAGGTTTTTCTCTATTAACTTTCAAGTAATTTATTTTGACCACTTTCCTGTAGTCTTGGCAATCTGAAAGCAAGTTTCCCAGCCAAGATTTAACGTTATCTCTGAAGGTGTTGTTTGTTATTTACTTCCACAATCTGACAGTCTTATAATACCAGTATTCAACATATAATAGGTGTGTGTGTGCATGAAATGTGTATAGGCTGTTAAAAAAGAAATAGTGAACATTCACAGGAAAAAAAAAATGTCACATTTCATTTAATTTGTAATATTTTAAGCTGCTTTTTAACTGGTGATACATGACTTGTATACAATGACAGTACAATATATAATGGTTTTACACGCACGTGAAAAAAGAAACAAATCACATTTTATTCAATATGTGAACTAAAATGAAATGGAAAATAAGCATTAAATTAGTTATTTATTGAAGTTTTCCTGCCAAATTTTGAGTGACTTTTTTCATGTTGGATTGAAAGAAATACCAGTATTCAACATATAAACCAACACATACAAGAAAAGAAAGGAAAACTTATAATTGGTGTAGATGGAGCCGTGTGGTAAGAAGTTTGCTTCCTAACAGTATGGTTTTGATTTCAGTCCCACTGCATGACACTTTGGATAAGTGTCTGCTACTATTGTCAAGTGTATTCTACTATAGTCCTATTGCTCCTTGCCAATCAAAGACTTGTGAGGGGATTTGGTAAATGAAAACTGAAGGAAGGCCATTGTATATATATATATATATATATATATATATATATATAATATATATATATATATATATATATATATATCTAATGTGGAGGCGCAATGGCCCAGTGGTTAGGGCAGTGGACTCGCAGTCATAGGATCGCGGTTTCAATTCCCAGACCAGGCGTTGTGAGTGTTTATTGAGTGAAAACACCTAAAGCTCCATGAGGATCCGACAGAGAGTGGTGGCGATCCCTGCTGTACTCTTTCGCCACAACTTTCTCTCACTCTTTCTTCTGTTGGCCTGCTCGCTTAGCCAGTGGGGTGGCATCATTTGAAGGCTAAAAAACAATTGTGACCAGCGATGTGTAGCAACATCTGATAGCCTGGTCGGTCACGGTGATATATATATAAAAGTAATTTTAGAGACAGAACCACCTTCAGCTCAATCAACACTGAAAGGTTTTATACCCGACCACTCCATAAAATGTTAAAAATTAAATCTTATACTAGCTATATCTATTCTGAATCCTGTATTTTCTCTTTATAAGACTACATGTGTTTCATGAAAGTACGTCGGTATTGATTTGATATATGTACAGATGAGAGTTACTGAAGACTTGACGATACTATTTGACTATATGATCTACATTATATAACTGATAATCAATCTTTGTTAATGAAACACTCATGAGATGATGTAGCTAAATATTTTATAGATGAACTCATCTGTTACGATGTTGATTATGATGATGATGATGACGATGATAATGATAATGATAATGAGGAATGGTAATGATGATGATGAGGAGGATGGTGATGGTGATGGAGATAATAACTGCAGGAACCGAAGGAAATGTGGTGACAGTTTGCAGCATGAAAACAAAAGAAAGATGGACTTTCAGGAAGTAATTAGCTACATACAATATACACCTGGGCCAAGCCTACAAATATTGAAATTTTAAGTTCTCTACTGATGAAAAAATATTTCTACAGTATGTCTTTACATAGAAAAAGAAAACTAACATTTAAAACAGAAGTGGGGGAGCAAGTTGTTCTACAAGATATACCATTTATACACATAAAACACATATTCTATTTATATATATAGTGATCTTATGAAAGAGGGTTGCTTCTTGGGGAAGAAAATCACTTCTGAGTATTTAAAGAGAGAGAAGAGCATACATCTTATTGCATATAATTCTTTTATTATTATTCTTTAACATTATTACCTGAAATAAGAAAATAAAGATGTTTAACTAAAGAAGCACAGAAGAAAATTATGAACTATGACAGGAAGTAATGTAAACAAGTTTAAGAATATTACATTATATTATAAACAGTGTTTCAGTGTTGAAGACTAGGTTTTTAGGTTTGTTTCAAGCTTTGTCCTGAAAAATAGCACTCAACTACAATTTAACTGCACTTAAACTTGACTTATGTTTTTTTTTTAATGTTTTTGGTATGGTGAAGCAAAAATATAGAAACATTACAAGTGATGGTAGCGTTGTCAGATCAATTTCATATGAGTGAGAACAACATTTTTAAATAGGTAGAGGATTGTATTTGAAAGTATTCTTTAATTTCTTACCTTTAACCCTTTTACCATGCAAAGCGAATATATTAACTCAAAATTTCATTACGCTTACCTGTGGAAAACAATATCATATACCAATCTAGCTTCTGTTGATAAATGTCATGGTTGAAACTATTTTCTCTTCAGGTATGTTAAGTTTATTGAAGCAATGTGACTTGCAAAAAATACCAATTCTATACATATTTTTTTTTCATAGATATTTAACTTAATTACTGAAATAACCATGAACTTTAATTTCACAGTGAAAGGGTTAAGGACGAAAATTGTAAAGTAGCCAATGATCTAAATTCAAAATAAAACTAAAAACAAATCACCTGCAGTTCTGTAAAGTAGCAGAAACCACTACTGGTTGATAATTCAGTAACCTTGATGGAAAGAAGGGTGCCCATTGTCTCAATGAATAGAAACAAGAAGCAGAATGTACATAATATAACTGAGAGCATTTAAGAAATGGCAAAGACAGACAAAACAATATGAAGCTGCCATACAAGACTAATTAATCTGAGGCTTTGTGTCTGTGTCTATGTAACAAATCAATAGTATTTTCAATAATATTATTGATATTCCCTGGTATTTCTCTCTTGATGTAAATAAAACTTATATAATGATCATTTGGTGCTAAATGTTCATCTCATGTTTTACATAATTTTTCGTTTATCATGTCGACATCTTTTGATGTCATTGTTGTGACCAGAGTTTCTTGGCTTTTGGATGGTTTCTATTTAGTTTTGTTGTTGAACTTTGTATTAAAGTGTAAAGTTTGAAAACTACCAATTTTGTAAAGTAGCTCAGTATGTGTTCCTTTGATCATTTATGTTATATCCTAGTTGGAATTTTGCATTCCTACTTCATCATCATTTCTAACTTTCATTGTATTTTTTTCTTAAATACAAACATCTCTACATTGTTTTACATTTAACAGCGAAATTCTTCCTCTGTTACTTACTAATTGAATATCCAAAACACTACTTTGTGTTAATGTAGATGTTTGAATGGCAAAATATTTTCCTTTACAATCAACCTTTCATTTTAATATTTTTGCTTTATCCTCATATCATTTAGAGCTTTAAAACTTCAAAAGAACTGTAACGCAAGCTACAAGATACAATTCTTGGAAAATATCTACATGCACTTCTGGAAAATATCTACATGCACTTCTGCTATTTAATTTATATACATGAATGTGTAAGGGCTGAAAATATTATAAAGAGGAAATGTGAATTTCTTATTAAATGTATGTAAATATGAAAGCAGAATAGTGTTACATAAAAGTGCAGGAATGGCTGTGTAGTAAGGAGCTTGGTTCCCAACCACATGGTTCTGGGTTCAGTCCCACTGCCTAACACCTAGGGCATATGTTTTCTACAATAGTCTTGGACCCACCAAAACCTTGTGAATGGATTTGGTAGACAGAAATTGAAAGAAGCCTGTCATATATATATATATATATCACATATGTGTGTCTGTGTCTGTATGTCTGTGTCTGTCCTCTACGACCGTATGACATCTGGTGTTGGTGTGTTTACATCCCAGTGACTTGGTCATTCTGCGAAAGTGACCAACAGAATCATTACCAGGCTTAACCCCTTCGATACCAACCTGGCTGAAGCTGCCTCTGGCTCTGTAGTACAAATGCCTTGTTTTCAAAAGTTCTGAATTA
Organism: Octopus sinensis; assembly: GCF_006345805.1. Lineage (NCBI taxonomy): Eukaryota > Metazoa > Mollusca > Cephalopoda > Octopoda > Octopodidae > Octopus > Octopus sinensis. Next base: position 50,210,466 of record NC_043000.1, read on the forward strand.
AAATATTCCACCAAATCTTAGTCACAATTTATCTTCCTAACATTAGCTTAATGATAACTAAATTATTTTACGAAATTCTTTGTTATATTTGAAACTAATTGAAAGAAACAGAGCATCACAACAGAAATATGGTAACAAAATGGTTAAAAAATTGTAAGTACTGGGGTTGATTCATTCAACTAAAATTCTTCAAAGCAGTGCCCCAGCATGGTTACAGTTTAATGACTGAAACAAGTACAAAAAGAAATGGTAACACAAGTTTCGTCACCCTCAACATTCAAATATCATCACCTGCTTCTCAGGTAACTTTAGTAGAGCTTACTCTATTGAAAATTAATTCAGGCCTAATCCTTGGTTTCAGAATAACATCCTTGCTTTTGTCAGTCATGGAGACTTCGGGAAAATAAAAAATCAGAAGTACTTTATTATCTTCCTGACTGAATGGTATCAAAGAAAAACAAAAAAAGTGAGGCATGAAATTTTAAACTGTGTTTTTCTTTTAGACAGTATTACTCCATCCATGCCATTCTCAAATATATTAAGACATAGGTGAAACAAAACTTTGCTTTTTAACTCCCTGGTGTCAATCAAATATTTATAGTCAAGTACTGAGGATTGGTGGGATCTATATTTAACGGATTGATACTGATGTTTGTCAAGCTTCTTCAAATAATACAACAGTCCCGAATCCTGAATGAATCTTCTTACACTTTAAGAGTAAATGATGGTGTAAACACTAACACCCTTGGTACTTTTTCTGAGGAAGAGCAACTGCAGGTATTGTTTAGCTTTGATAATGACATAAAGCTTTACAAATTCCTTGATAATGATGGAAGAGTACCCAAATCCTATGATTAATGGGATATTTGTTACAGATGTTATCATGTCTGATGCAGGTAAATGAAAATTAAAAATGAAAGGAAAAAGTGAAAAAGGTCACCACTGGAAACTTAATCTGAGTTGTGAACCTGGTTCTCTAGGAACTTATTTCAAACAATCATAAATGGAGGCTGCTCTTGTCTAGGCAAAACAACACCATTGCTTAGAAAAGGATAAAATTAGAAAGCATGACTGTGATGCTTTTTACAAAGTGAAGTAAATTAGCTACAACTTCAATCGTGGGCTCAGCTCACTAGAAAATTAGATATACACAATGTCAATGCAATAATGAAAACTAGCTGCTCCTGCAGAAATTCCATGGTTATTTTGAAAATTATAAAAAGGTCTTACAGTGAACCATAAAATCACAATTTTATTTTCAGAGTTATTTCTTTAGAATTTTGTGGTGTCTTTGGAAAGTCATTATGACAATAATAATAACAACACATGCACAGGTCCCATCCACTTCTTTTTTATTAGACAGTTGTTTGAGTAATTGACCAACTAATTAATTGATCATTTGTCCAGCATATTGGTTAACCAGTCAATCAGTTTATTTGTTCATCAAGTTTCTTTCATTGTCTGTTTAATTTTCAGTGATTAGACAGTTGGATTTAACCTTTTCAGACAGTTGGATTGATACTCAACCATTTGACTAATAATAAAGAAGTGGAATTGAACCTGCGTGTGTGTGCTATTATTATAGGTGTAATGACACTCTCAAGGTCAACAAAATTTGTTTCAATGCATAAATTCACATCAAGAATCTTGCAAATCAAATACAAAAACAGAATAATTCTTTAGAATTGTTTCCTTCTTGAGATAGTGTGAAGTCCACGTACATAGCACTTGAAGTATAGTCTTGGGGAAAAAATATTTTTATAAAAATATTCTTTATTAGACACTTGTCACTTCTTCTGCCTTGGGAGTTGTTATCCATTATTTTATCTTTCCATCAAGAAGTAAACAATCTTAACTATGGATTGAAATCAAAAATATAATCTAATCTATGTATAAAATTACTCTGCTACACCAAAACTATATTGATAAAGCTTGAACAAATCTTAATACATTGTACTATGGTATGTCCTTAGAAGAGAAGAGTTATTATGGGTGAATTTGAAACCACAGTTGCTGTAAACAAACCACAGAAGTTGCTCCTGTAAATACATACACATGCAAACACACACACACACACACACCACACACACACACACACACACACACATACACACATATGCATGCACGTACACACATACTTTATTTAAAGTATTTACTCATCAGTTTTATGAATGATATGAATAATATAAATGTTGTATCTATAACAGGTTATGTTTTTGAATTTGTCCCATAGTTTATTAGTCAACTGTCTTATGAATAATATAAATGAGGTTTGTACAAAAGGTTATATCTTAAATTTCATTCCAAAGTTTAATAGTACTCACATAGATTTTTGTAAATTATTATTACTACTATTCAGTAGTCTTATTCTTATCATGTGCTTTCACTTTATTACCAAGTTCTGTGTGTCTTGAGTATGTGCTGTGGTTTATTGTGGTGCTCTTATTTTCACTGTATTGAAAGTGCTTTACAAAGGATGTGTAGTGCCTAGTAGTGCTATTTCTCTGTATGTTATATACACTTGTAAGTCCCGGTGTTTTGCCATGTATTTGTTTGAATTTTTTTTTATCATACCTAATGTGTCTACTATTATAGGTATTTTGTCTGTTTTTAGGCTCCATATTTGAGTTACCTCTATTTTCAGATCATTGTATTTTGAAAGTTTCTCTATTTCTTTTCGAGAAATGCTGCCAGCTGTTGGTATTGATACATCGATTAGAAGGCACCTTTTTATCTTAGTGATCTCTGATAACTATATCTAGTGTGTTAGCCTTGATTTCTCTATCTGTGTGTATTGGCATATCCCAGAGTATGGTTGCTTTCACATTTTCTGTGACCTTTATCATTATTATTATTATTATTGAGTAAGAGAGAAGTACATGCAATCAAAATAACACTGGGGTACAAATATACAAACCCCAGTATACCTATCATGAGCACCAGTCTGATAAGGGTACACATGGCACATGCATCACAACCATATGTGCACGACATGGTGACTTCATATCAAGATAAACAGTGCATGACCTTGCAGGTGGATACCAGTTAGAATTTTCTTCAGGTTGAGTAGCCCATCCTACACAAAAGGTCTCTGAATAAGGTTTGTTTAAGGATGATGAACAAAACACCCATGCTTCCAGAGGTGATTTATTCAAACCACAAAGAGTTCCTCTCAACACATAGATATGATGCTCCCCCACTACTTCTACTCATGCTCAGAGATGCACATATCATCAGCCACTAAGGGATATGCTCAACTGGGGAGGGTCAAGCAATTGACAAGCAAATCTGTGGTATTGACCAGAATATTTGCTGTAGCCCATCTTTTATACCAAGACAAAACAATGTACATGATAACACTTACAATCAGTTAAGATCAGAAGCCATGAGAGCCACTGCTTATAACTGCATCAAGGCATTTATTATTATTATTATTATTATTATTATTA
>NC_043000.1:50218914-50246414 GCF_006345805.1 Octopus sinensis
ACATATATATATACATATAATATATATATATATATATATATATATATATATATATATACATATATATATATATGTATCTATGCATATATATATGTATATAAATAGACACTTAAATAGGTGCTCATTGTGAACCAAGGAAATACACACACACACACACACACACACACACACACACACACATTCACTGTGAAATATTCTGTATCACATTCCAGAAGTGTTTATAGTGATGCATAAACACTAACATAATCACACATATACAAATATACACATATATAATATATATGTATGTGCATATGTATATGTGTCTGTCTGTGTGTATGTATGTATGTATGTATGTATGTATGTATGATGATTGTAGTTCTTCAAATTGATAACTAATTTGATGTAAGATAAAACGTAGAGAAGCACCCTTTTGGCTAAGAAGAAAGTGTAGATTTAAATTCTTAAAATTTATCTGAGTTTCCGTAAGAGAGAAATTACAGATCATAGCTTGAAATTGGTAGTCATACTTTACAATTACCATAAGCATGATATCCTGTAACCTGAAGTAGCCATAATGTAGGAGATGCTTGTATTCTATTTCATTTGCTAAACTCGATGTTAAGAAATATTTTCGTTATATTTATGAAATTTTTATTACTATCACACACATAATGCACACATGCATAAATTCTAGTTATATCTTGTAAAAGACACAACACTATATCTTGGATAACATAGTTCTTGATACACTATGCCTGAATAAAAGTTGGCATGGTCAGTCTAAGAATACTTCCTGCCATAGTTTTTCCCAAACAAAGTCGATCTAGTCTAAAGCATCAAACAACAATGAAAAAACTCTTGAGGTTGTTGTTTAGCCCAACTTTAACATTGATCAATAAATCTATGATCACAGATGTTCCATCTATGACTACCCAACTATACTCTATCCTGGACTACATCATTTTATGTCTCCACAAGTTTTGTAGATGGTAGGGTATTATTTGAAGGTGACCTTGCAGCTGTTTTCTTGTTATTTCTAACTAGTTGAATGACCTCAGGTGGCACCTAAGCAAAATTATATGCTTTGTTAGTATAGAACTTTTCTCTCAAACTATTCTGTCGTTATCTTACCATGTGTTGGCATAGTTTATATTATCTAAGTACAGGATTTTAATGTTAAGTTTTTTTTTTCTCATCACAGTATTTCCTTTTTTTACCTTACGTTAATGATCTCATCTTTTAACATTTTTTCACTTGCTGTGGCAAACAAAAAACAGTATGGAATTCCTATATATATGTATGTAAAATTGCAGGGTTTCATCTTTTAGAAAGAAAAAATATTTTGGACTTTAACAAATGCTAGCGCACTATATGCCATCAATTTTATTCTAAAAAACAATATAGTTCTTTGTTTTGAAAATTGTACTCAACAGCAATATTTAAGCAAAATGTTTCACTGATAGGCAAATGATTATCTAAATAATAATGCAGGAAGAACTGCAAGAATTTGCAAAATATATATTCTAAGCAATAGAGACAGTACCAGAGTAGAATAGGCAAACTTTTTGATTTTGCATTTTTTTTTCTTAAGTCTCTGTAATAATATCTGTAAAGTTATCTAAATCAAGTATAAAAACTCTCAATTCTGAAAAGCATACTTCAGCAAAAAATCTCGTAACTGAAATTCCAGTTTACATTGCATTTTTTACACAGGCTTCTAATTTCATAGTTGCAAATGAATTTTAAAATTGACTTTCTTGTATATGTAGTTTGCTTTACTTTGCTGGCATAAATCATATGAGAATAATGTAAATACATCTGGAAACTTGAGACAAAGCACTAAAATGCTTTTAGAAAAGATGAAATAGAATATTTGATTGGTAATTTAACCCTTAGTTATCTGAGTACAACAGACACAATCAAAAGTTAGCTCAATGAGTTGCTCAATATCCACATTATGCTGGATGAGGAACTTGAAATCCTCAAGTTGTCATCATGGTCAGTAGTATTATATTCATCATATCTCACAGAAATAAGTTGAAGGAACATGAATTACAGAGCATCTGAATCGCCTGAATGCATATCCAGCTTATGTTATACTGAAAAACTGTTTCACAAAACTCAAATTTATATACTTCTTCCTCCCCACACACCTGCAGTATACCATGAAACTAATCACATCAAAGCAATCTATTGATTGATAATGCCTACATTAGCAGATATATCCAATGTTAGTTTCAACAACAACAGTTGATGACAGCGACTCTATCACTAAAATCATAAGCTTAGGAAATAAAGAGTTAATCTGATTTTGCATTGCCAGCACATATCTCCTCACTGCAGACCACAGTAACATTGACTGAGAGGATCACTGCTACAGGATCCTCCTCACCTGCCTGTTTTATATTACCTGTTTTGGAGGTATGGCTGTTTTTATTTTGTTGTTGAAACTATATAGTCACTGAAAAGAAATAATTAAATTAGAATGTGACAGCTGCTGAGAGACATGTAGAGTGTGTAACAGGAGACCAAACCAGATCAACAAGATCTGACATAATTGGCAAATGCACGTGAGCCATGAATTTGTTAGCTTTTGAAATAATATCTTCGCATGACAGAGATATCAGAAGATACTTAGCAAATTTCTTGTGAAAGATGGAGAAAGCTGGAAATAATGAACTAGGAAAAAATAATAGCTTGTAATTTTGACCCCAAACCACAAATTTTGAGAAGGGTTTGCCTTCTGGTGCCTTAAGTTAATACTATGCATGACAAGTGCCTTCCAAACTGGCTTCGCAGTTCATTGTGTACCAAATGTTAAAATACAGTTGATAGGCTAATCTGAAGGGGTAATATGACTGTCTTGTCACTTCAATGCCAGGAATTGTGCCTGACATGATAAAAAAACATGGATAATGAAACAATCCTTGACATCTACTGCAATACTGGCAATCTTGGAGTTGGCCAGACTGGACTGCAACAGAAAAAAAAAACACTCAGGATGACTTGTTTTGTATATGGCTCTTAGCTGTGGCTCCACTATCACTCACACATCCCTAAGAGCAACATCTCAGTGGTTGTGATCCACCCATTGATGTGATAAGAACAAAGGATGGCCAGCAGAGCAAGTATGCATCATTGTCAGACATATACTTCTTTAACATGGATACAATAGAAACAAACCAGTGTGGCCAAAATCGACATCACCTAACTCAGTTGACAGCTACTCATGAGCCATAAAGTACTGTCTGGCTAAGTTGCTTCCCAGTACCCCAGATTGGTACAGTACTGGCTTATGATGCCTTTTGAGTTGGCATGGCTCTGTGTCAGCTCATTATGTAGCCTAATTTAAAAGTGAAGAGATGATCAAGAGATAAATCTTAACTAATGCCATCAGGACAAAAGATATAGCTTTTAAATCATGGTAACAGCAATTGTTTGTGGCAATAGTTTGTGTGCTTGTACACTAGATATTGATTGCCCCACACACCATTCTCTTCTTTTGTGTTTATAAAATTTTATTCTAAAATTTAATTGTAAAAAAAAGAAAATTGTTTTTTTTTGTTTTTTAATATTCAACTTCAAAAGAAACTATGACTAGAAATACGGTGAATAACACATAATTGTTTAATTTCTAACAATAAAACAAAATCATTAGAAGAAAAATAAAGAAAAAAACTGAAAAAAATTAGGAGAAAGCTATGGAAAGTTTCCAAGAGGATTTAATATATTTTCATCTTTGGCAACTTGTAACTACAGTGAAAAACCGTTGTTTAAAAGTGTTTATAAAAAGTTTTGAAGGAATAAATTGGATGAATAAGCTTCAAAAGATGGATGATGTTGATGGTTGATTGATGGAAATGAAGCATGTACGAGAGATAAAACTGCATCCTTTATATATTTAGTTATTTGTTTGTTTATTTATTTTACTATAAATCATTATGAGATACATATCATAACAGTGTAATAACCTCATATGGTGTAGGAATGATTCAGATTGAAGCTAGTTTATGATTACTAGTATTGATGTTTGTTTTTGTTTGCTTTTTTTTTTTTGGTTTTCTCATAGAGTTCAGACTCAAGTTTTGAAAGCCTGTTACTAACTACAATCTTATATATCTGTAAAATAAATACTAATGCTACTGAAAATAATCTACTTCTAAAGTAGTTACATTCAAAACCTCATGCTGGCTGTCAGAATTCAGGCCAGTAGGGAAAATTGGCTGTAGAATGAAAATACAAAATAAATGGACAAAATAAATGGACAATTCCAGTAGATTGTCAGTTATGTCACTAGTATCTGGAATCTGTGTACATCAAAAATACTTTTAACATAGAAGTAATAACCTATGAAACATTTAAATTTCAACAGCTTAACCTTTCAGCATTTAGACCAGCCATTTCCAACCAAAATATTCCACTTGCTTTATGTTCCAACAGGCTAGTTGTGGTTTCTTACGCCAACCCTACAATATCATTCTAAAATAGGGCAGCAAGCTGGCAGAATCGTTAGCACGCCGGGTGAAATGCTTGGTATTTCATTTGTAGTTACGTTCTGAGTTCAAATTCCACCAAGGTCGACTTTGCCTTTCATCCTTTTGGGATCGATTAAATAAGTACCAGTTACGCACTGGAGTCGATGTAATCGACTTAAGCCCTTTGTTTGTCCCCTCTATGTTTAGCCCCCTGTGGGCAATTAAGAAATAGAAGAAATAAATATCATTCTAAAATATTAGCAGTTATGTTATCAAAATATCATAGCTAACAGGTAATGCATGATTAAATGAAAACAGTGGGAATAAATAAGCATTACATTTGACAGAGCAATCTGAATGCTAAAGAGTCAATGCTGTTCTTTTCTTTCTTTATAAATACCCAACTTCAGATATTGGATATTTAAAAATATCCCAGTTATCCATAACAGAGCAGATTCATAACCAAAAACATTTCCATGGCACATACTGGTATCATGCAACTGGCACCCATGTCAGTGGTATGTAAAAGTACCCATTACATTCTTGAAGTGGTTGACATTAGGAAGAGTGTCCAGCTGTAAAAACCTTACCAAATCAGAATGGAGTCTGGTGCAGTCTCTCAACTTCCCAGCCTTGGTCAAACCAGCCAACCCATGCTAGCATGGACAACAGACATGAAATGGTGATGATGATAATGGTTTCTGCTTTGACTATTTTGTATACTTTTATCTTTATCTTTTACCTTTTTCAGTTATTGGACTGTGGCCATGATGGGGCACTGCCTTGAAAACAAATCGATCCTAGTATTTGTTGTTTTTTTTAGTAAGCCTGATAGTTATTCTATTTCTCTTTTTTGTTGAACCACTAAGTTATGGGGACGTAAACAAACCAACTCTGGTTATCAAGTGCTGGTGGGGACAAAATGGATATGAATTTTAAATGTAAAGGGCAGCATGAAATACCACAAGTTACTTTGTTTAATGCTCTTACAATTCTTTTTTCTTTACTACCCACAAGGAGCTACATGCAGAGGGGACAAACAAGGACAGACAAACGGATTAAGTCGATTATATCGACCCCAGTGCATAACTGGTACTTATTTAATCAACCCCAAAATAATGAAAGGCAAAGTCAACCTCAGCAGAATTTGAACTCAGAACATAGTGACAGACAAAATACCACTAAGCATTTTGCCCGGCGGGCTAACGTTTCTTACTTCTTTATTGCCCACAAGGGACTAAACATAGAGGAGACAAACAAGGACAGACAAAGGTATAAGTCGATTACATCGACCCCAGTGTGTAACTGGTACTTGATTTATCAACCCTGAAAGGATGAAAGGCAACGTCGACCTCAGCGGAATTTGAACTCAGAACGTAACGGCAGACGAAATACTGCTCAGCATTTCGCCCGGCACGCTAACATTTCTGCCAGCTCGCCGCCTTAGTTCTTACAATTCTGCCATTCCGCTACCTTAGTAGTAGTAGTAGTAGTAGTAGTAGTAGTGGTAGTGGTAGTGGTGGTGGTGGTGTTGTTACTTGTAGTGGGGGGTTAAAAATAATAATAATACTAATAATAATAATAATAATAATGAACAAACTTTTATGAAAGTAACCACAGTGGGTCTACAAAAATACTTGGAAACAAGCAAATATAGACTGATTAGTATAATATGAGAAAAATATTTATAAAAAAACATTTTTTTATTATATATGTATCACAAAATAAAAAACAATAAATTCAAAACAAGAAACTAAGTACTTCAAGTAAATATGTTTAGATAATGAAAAAAAAAAAACACGAAACAACTGAAAATGTGAAATGAACAAAAGATTAAATAGAAGTGGAACTCCAAAAATACTAAAGAATAAAATGGAGAGAAAGACTTCTTCATGGTCAGCATCCTGCAAGAATGGACAGAGACTAAGTGAGCCAGTATGAAAGATAACAATGGCTTAAAAGCTTTGGACTAAAGACAGAAATTAAAGAACTGATTTTTATCTGCATAAGATCAATGATTATCCACAAATAATGATGTTGTTGTTGATGATGATGATGGTGATGTTGGTGGTGATGGTGATGATGATGATGACGACGACGACGAATGATGATGATGATGATGAAAGCTGCTAAAATAAGATAATAAAACAAGAGTCTAACATCAACTGTAGACTATGTAATCATCCTACAGAAGCAATCAATAGCATAATTTCTGGGATGAGTTGGCAGAAATAACAGACTACCAGACTAAATGAGTTTACATTCTTTAATCTTTATTCTCTACACTCTTAGTTCATATTCCACCAGATTTGAATTTGGTTTTTCATCCTTACAGGACTGATGAAAAATATCAATCATTCATGGGTTGGGACGTGCTCAGTCAGTTGACTACCCTATGACAGAAGTTCAAACACATCTCAACTTACAATGTTAACGGGGTCTAAGACATGCGATTTAACTCCAAAAATGATGTGACACGAGAAAACATCTTTCTAAAAATCTATCAGCTTATATCTGCTTGTGGAGGCGCATGGTTTAGTGGTTAGGGTGTCAGCATCATGATCATAAGATTGTGGTTTCAATTCCTGGACCGGGTGACACGTTGTGTTCTTGAGCAAAACACTTCATTTCGCGTTGCTCCAGTCCACTCAGCTGGCAAAAATGAGTAACGCTGCGATGGACTGGTGTCCTGTCCAGCTGGAGAACACATACGCCATAGAATCTGGGAAACCGGGCCCATGAGCCTGGCTAGGCTTTAAAAGGGTGCATTTATTTATTTTTTATTTATATCTGTTTAAGTTTTAGTTTGGCCATCCTCCCATATGCTTCATTGATTTTATATGAGCATGCCATCCACACGCCACCCCCCCCAGCATGCATGTTCTTAATTCATCAACATTTGCCATTCAATTGTCCTAAAGCAAGTTGCCCACATAGGTTAGACGTTTTCTTCCTCTGATGATTCTTCCTTCAACTGACTGCCATAAGACAAGTTGAATAGCTCTAAATGTTACTTGGAGAGCTCATTTAACCAATGAGCAGCTTTATCCAAACTGACCGAGAAGATTCAGCAGAGAAGAATGAGAGTTGCAAATCACTGCATCAGCCACCCAGAAGAACCTGTATGTCAGAAATCATCCCTCAGATACAACATTTCAGGACCCCACCAGAATAGGACCCCTCAGATTGAAACAAAATTCCCTACTCTTGGTGGACGACAGCTTTGTGCCACTCAAGTGACAGCCTGTCACTCCAACCTGTCCTCTTGAGATTTCCCCATTCATGAGATAGAGTTCCTGATGGCTATACCTCAACTGCTTGTGCCTTATAGGCAGTTGAGGTACTTCCCCAGAGGATTTGATGGGTTTCTTTGAATAGTCGTTGCTGATAAGGTTTTACAAGGTTGGAGTGAAAATCCTGCCTCAATCACTTTTAGTTGCCTTTTATGAGGTGTAGAGGAAATGTTGGGTCTATTCTTTGGCTTGAAGTCCCCACACTACAAAACATATGTTCTCTTCTCTGAGGTTTGGTTTGGATTATGGCTCATGCTGGTTGATTAATTGCCACATGGTCACAGTGAATGAAAAAGTTTCTTGTAGAGATGTGGATTGACTGGGACATTACTTGAAAGATTGCCTGGGATGACTGAAGCAAATACCAACAAATGGCGAATGTAGCCAAGTTCTGCATTGGTGCATGACCCTGTATCTGACCTAGCCTGACCTGTTTAATAGATGCTTATTACATATTTTCACATGTATTTTTTAGGTGTTTTTTTTTTATTATATGTTTTTGAAATACGTCACCAATGCAAAGTCAGATAAATTGATTGAAGTTGAAGCTAATTTTCTCACTTATATTTTAAAAGAAAAATATACAGCATAAAGACAAAAAAGATGTTCCTTGGAATGATATAAGTTGAGTTATTCCTGTACTTAGAAGTTTCAAAACTTTTGTTGTTGTTGTTGCTTAACAGTCTTTATCATCTTCATCTATGATCAAAGATGTTCCAGCTATAAGCATCTCTGACCATGCTGTTTTCTGTTTTCTTTTTTCATTTCAGGTATTTTGCATCTAGATCTGTGTTACATTTTCCAGTGTTTCTTATTTTCATGTCAATAATATATGATATTGGAAAAATTTGACTGCTATTGTTGAGCAGCCACATACAGATTTTCTCATTTGCAGTCAAAACTTTATTTTGTTAGAAACCAACAAAATAAGTCATTGACTCAGAAAGATATTTTTATACCATAAATTAGATTGAAGTGAAGGAAAATATTTAAGAAACTAGTATTGTAACCCGATTTCATTCGGGTCTACTCGGGCCACATTTTAAAGAGGAGGAATTTAAAAAAAAAAACGAAAATTTTATTAAAAATTAAAAAGAAGATGAGGGCAAAAAGCACTCATTTTTTCACAATGAAAAATCGTTTCCTAGTAGCAGGAATTTCACGAAAAAATGTATGTTTATTAAGCACAACAGCCTGGGCATTAAAAGTCAATCGCACAATCCTAGAGGGGCTCTGGGCCCTCTTGAATCGATTAAAAATCCCTCTTTTTGCCATAGCAGCCACATCTTTATAGCTTGTGAATTTTAACCATCATGGGTCTCATCCTCACCATGCATTTAGTAACCCTGCCAATTTTTAGCTCAATCCTAGCCTCAGTTTGGCCGCCATTAACCATCAAAGCAAAATGTGCATACAATTTTCGTCCAAGGACTGTATTATAGATATAGACTTGTCTCACATGTTTTTAAGAATTCTATTTTACTAATCTAGTTTAGGAATCTCATATAATTAAATCATTCATATAAGTATTTGAAATCTAAAAGTCAGCCTGGAGGAGTTCATTTCTATCGAAGTAATTGACTACATCTAAATATTATATGTATAAGAAGTAGGTGAAATGAACTGGATCATCTGGAAATCGAACTGGCATAGAAGATTATATTTAGCTGTAGCTTATCATTAAGCTAATAATTTTTTAAATATTCATAGTGAAATTGAAAGTCAGTGTCTCAACTGATTATCAGAAAGTAACGTTCTGTTTAAGTATTTATTGTTGTTGTTGTTTAGAACTTTGTCAGCCTTGACTAAGCAGACCTGTGCTGAAAAGAAATCTAAGGAATTCCATATACAACTCTTGTGCTTTCAGATATAGCATATGAGTCTTATTACCCAATGTCTCTTCATTTTCTACAAGAAGTAGCATGTGATAGAGGATGAATTGACCCCAGTTTCTAATAGAACAGTTAGTTATTCAGAGGCTGGTACATTATGGAAGATACATCAGTTCTTATAACAGTGAACTGTCCCTTCATATGAAACTACTTACCATGTATGTTGGTGTACACAATGAAGTTTGAACTTGCAAAAAAAAAAATCACTTGTAAACTATACATTATCTTAAATACCAAGAATAAAATCTGTACTTTGATATTCAGTGGTATAGTGAAACAAGACAGAATTTACAAATTAAAGAAAATGCCTATAATGTAATTTAAACCAATGTTTCTGAAGTAAATTAGTAAATCCATTTTAAGTAAATTCTAAAATTATATTTGACACCCTGTTAGTTCCTTTTAAATAACCAACAGCTAAGAGATATCACTAGTGTTTAGACTACACCAGCCAGGTGCATTTGATGTGTATTATGGCAGGCAATTCATAGTGTTTTGCCGTTATTTGAAATGAATTGTCCTAAATTTTAATAACAAAGGCTGTATTGCTTAGTGCTTAAAATCATCATTACACTGATTATTGAGATGGTCATTAAATGCATATTAGGTTAGTGAACTCTCAGTGTTAAGTGCCATACTCCAACACCTCTGTGTCTGTTAGAATAATGTCTTTATTGCCAAATAGAAACATTTATAACTCTAATAAATCTTATGTAACTGTATGTTACAAGTGTTAGTTTTGGTTCAAAATGTATTAAAATATACTAAAAACATGTGCTTTTATCTTGTGAAGAATTTCCAACACCAACACTTAAATCTACAGTTGTGAAACATTGATGGGCATTCTTATACAACACATACAGTTCAAAATCTACACTTTAAATAAATATCATAGACATTGGTAATGAGATGTGAACCATCGGACATTTATTGTGTAAGCAGGAATCATATAAACTTGGTCAACTTCTATTCTAAAAGTGCATTATACTTTCAAGATATTCATCTTACTCTTATATTCCTCTGTAACAATACATCATTTTCACTAATTATTTCTCATCATGTACCAAGTTTATTTCCAGTTCTATATACTCATTACAAATAATTACATAGAACGGTAAAAGAACATGCCGCCAGAAGACAAATAGAAAATAGATGTATAGTTCTATTTCACAGAAGAACAAGAAGAAAGAAAAAAGTTATTAAGCATAGCAAGACAAGTACAAGAGAAATAGTTCACTGATAAATGAATATTATGTGTAGTCTCATTTTCAAAGTAGAAATATTGAAGACCAGAGAACAAATTCTCAACAACAATAAAGCAAAGCAGATGACAGTCCAAGAATAGCATGGTAATCATATTTGATTACTATGGAATTCACACTGTAATCATATTTGACAATACAATAATTATTCAATTATCATATCTTTTTATTCATATTTCGATATATTATATAATGCCAGGCTTCAACTTTTATATACTTATTTATTATTTCAGTGTTCTAGTTGGTTTATTTGACAAAAAAGTACAGTTGATATTTCAAGAATATTTATATTATTTTTCTGATATATAGTTTACACATTCTGAGAAGAAAAAAATAATAATTCTGAAATCTTTGTTTAATTACCAACATTTTTAGATTGTAGACCAACTGTTGCTCGGGCATGAAAGTCTCTCCTCTCTGTGTCACTAATATTGCCTGAGAAAAGGCAAGAGTTGATATTGCCACTGGCACTTGTAGTGTCAGAAGTGTTGCTGTGAAAATGCAAAGAACAGGTGCAGATTCCACAAGGAATCTTGTTCATTACTCTGACAATTTAGCTAGAACAAAAGAACAAAAAGCTGACTTCAGTAGGGTTGGAACTCAGGCTACAAGGAGTGGGAACAAACACTGCAAGACATTATGTCTAATGCTTTAACAGCTGCTCATCTGTCACACTACCAAAGCATAGTTTTGTTTTAATATTGCACTTCAGAATAATTTTAAAAACCTCGATAGATTCCAAACAGCAATGTTATATTTACATATTGATGTAATCAGAGAATTTTGTGAAACAATTTGCATGCCCACATATAGTGCAAGTCATGATAAATAGAAACTCATCTCATTCTTAAGGATACTTAAGAAGAAAGAATTCAAAATATTTCTGCAGAATGTTATATAAAAGATTATAGCTCCTTGAGAAGGAACATCTGAAGGAGACACATGAAAATATGAAACTATTGCTATATGGGTTTCCTGATTTTGATTGGACTGCAGTTCTAAGAGAAGTATGTGTGTGTGTATTTCTCTTATAACATACACTATACATGCATATATATGTACGGACAGATAGCCACACACACATATACATATACATATACATACATACATATATATATATATAATTTTTGACTTACCCTCGTGCATGTATATATATGTATATATATATATACATGCACAAGGTTAAGTCAAAAATTATCCGCACTTTCACTATAACATATCTTTATTATCGTCACATTACCTTCTGTGCATGTATGCTTATAGTAGATACTATCGTGGTCATGTGATCGAAGTTTGACCTTGATCACACCATTTTTCTTTCTGGCTTTACAATGGAAGCATGGCCACGCCACTAGCAATGTACACCAAAGAAGAACAAAGAGGAGTGACTACATTTCTCAAGTCGGAAAGTGCGTCACATGAAACTCCCAGCCCTAGAGTCACTCAAATGCTTCTGCTAAATATTAATATATACATATTCAGAACAAACTCGAGCATCGCCACACTATACTTTTATTCATAGATTGAAACTATGTCAAAACTTTGATAACGCAACATCAAAGTCTGCCGTTTTAAACGCAACTAAAAAAATAAACCCAAGCAACGCCGGGCTAAACTGCTAGTAATAATAATAATAATAATAATAAAAATAATAATAAACAAACTTTTATAAAGTAACCACAGTGGGTCTACAAAAAATACTTGGAAACAAGCAAATATATGCATTTATGTATGTATGTATGTATGCATGTATGTATGTATGTGTGTATGTGTGTGTGTGTATTTATGTATGTATGATTGCATGTATGTATGTATGTATGTATGCATAATCCCTACACATTTTTTCTCTCTCTCTTTGTATTTTTCATCTCAACTCTTTCTGCCGAAAAGTGTAGGCTCAAAACATCAAAGACTTTTCCATTCTTCCTGGGCATCAAACTAATACACTTGCATGTTCCCTCACCTGTCTTCATCTTTTATTTTCTGTAAATTTGAACTACATATACATGTTGGGGAAGGGTGATGAAGAATGAGTGAGTGACATATATTTGTATGTGTGTGTGTGTATGCGCACATGTGTGAGTATGTTTGTGTGTGTGTGTGTGTGTGTTTTACATTTAGACAAATTTTAGACCTGGCAAAGATGAGTTTTATCAGTTACAGCATCATTCCTGTTTGTTCCTTCTTGAGCCATGCGTGGCCCATAAGGGCCGATTTCCCAGTTTCCTTGGCATATAGGTTCCCTACCTGGACGGGACACCAGTGAGCTGCAAGGTGCAGGAGGAAAGAGTGAGAGAAAGTTGTGTCGAAAGAGTATGCAGAAGTTCGCCATTACCTTCTGCCAGAGCCGCGTGGAGCTTAGGTGTTTCACTCGTAAACACACTCATTGCCCGGTCTGAGATTCGAACCTGCGATCCCTCGACCACGAGTCCACTGCTCTAACCACTAGGCTATGTGCCTCCACCATCATTCCTATGAATACATGTTACCTATAATAATGATGAATCCCAATGTTTGCCACATGAGCAGCTTGAGGGAAGGGGATTAAATCAATTACATCAACCCCAGTGTTTCATGGGTGCATTACCTATTATAAGAATGCGACTATCATCTCTTCATTCTTATGAGAAGACTGAGAAGTTCCGAGAATGTTAATGGACTTTGGAACATAACTGTTCCAAACTGAACATAAAAGATTACAACAAATATTGGAAAAATCACAAATAAAAATAATTAAATTCATACATAGTCATGTCTTCATTGTAATGTAAGTGAAAGAAAAACCTGCTCCTTTTATCAACACACACATGCACACACTCACATACACACACACATGCACACATATGCATACATATACACATATATCTTTCTAGTATTAACGATGTAAAGCAATCTAATATAGCATGAATCAATTTGAGGCAGTCTCCCTCCTGAATAAAATGAATAATATCTCATCTCAAAAAGTTACTAATTAAAAAAAAGTATATATAATGGATAACAAATTTGTAATATTTAGATTGTGATCTAATATAGCAATTCATTTAAGAATAGCCTGTTCCATAAGTTTTCTCTATCCATATAGTATATGTTTTTTCTTTTTTAACCAGTATTTAGTCATGTTTTTTTCTCTTCCTTATCTGATTTAAAAGCCCTTCAAAATGTTCATATATATATATAATTTATACGCATGTGTGTACGCATTATTATATATATAATTTGTACGCATGTGTGTACATGTATATATATATATATATATATATATATATATATATATATATATGATTTATGTGTATATATGCGTGTGTGTATGTGTCTATATATATATATATGTACATGTAAATGTATCTGGTCTCTTATCAGTTTGATTTGCAGCAGGATTGGACAACAAAAATATCTCAAGATTGATTGCTCTATAGGTATTGCACTAGTGCAGCCTAAAAACTGCTAAATAATTTTACCAATAAAGCAGCTCTACATTACACGCAAACAATTACTTTTAATCAATCTGTTTGGAAATGTGTAGCTTAGTTTGATTTAATTACAACTTAGGTATTCTTTTAATTGGATTCATTAACTTGGCAAATGAAAGCAAGGTGCCATAACCATGGCTTTGGAACAGTTAAGATTAAGTTACAATCAATGATCCTAGTAGATTAATGAATTAATTTCTCTTTTATTACTGCAGATTTATTTAAGTACAAAATGAATGGCATTTTTCTCTGATTATGGCTTAATAGAATTTCCCTTTTTTTTTTCTTGTGATACTAATACCAGCACTGCACTTTCATTTAACACTTTCACGTTCTTTTAATGCTTTTTTTTTGTTTTTTGATGATTGAGATAACTCTCTAAACTCTAGATGATACTGTTTAAACATTGACTAGCTTAAATTGTCACTGAAACCACTCACAGGTATAGAAGTAGCTGAGAACCATTGTCAACATCACCACCACCCTCTTATCATTGTCAGTGTTGTTCTTTTCTATACAATCCACAATATACAATCCATGTTCTACTCTTTCAACTATCTTCTCTTTTGCTGAAATAAAAAAAATAAATAGCTATAAATATATTACAATACTTTCCCTGTTTTTCTAAAAAAAAAAATGCTGAAATAAACTAAGTAATTTGAAAGAATCAATTTATCTCTTAGTATTAGTAAGAAGATGATGGGATTTGGTATTATCAAGAAGAGATAAGAAAAACTATGAGCATGTAAAATTATACAAAATATCAACAAAATTAAGTTATTTAAATCTATAGGATATTAGATATCAAAATTGTATAGAAAGTGTTGGCATATTGATATTTGGATAAGTTCCTAGATTACCGATATAAACATTTCAACTATGTTTCATAATTTGTGTTTCAGTGGCTAAATTGAAAGCTTATGGTGTCAAAAAATTTTCTGGGAGATATTTTAAATATTCAGAATGCTTCAACACTAAATTAAATATTTACTTAAGACAGCTTCTATCAATTGTTCCTCTTCTGGTGCAATTTATTTTTATTATCCTTGAATCATGGAAGAATAGTTACTGTGTCAAGTAAAATGTTCAGCAGTATTTCTTCTGGTTCTTTACATTTTGGATTCAAATTCCACCAAGATCAACTTTTCCTTCTATCCTGTGGGGTCGGTAAAATATGTACCAATTGAACACTGGAGTCAATGTACTCATTTAATGTTGCCTCTAAAATTACTGGCCATGTGCAAAACTTGAAACCATTGCCTTTAAATTATAGTGGCTGAACACAGAAATGTGTTTGCTATTGTTTGATATTCTTGATCATTTTATTGGTATTTCTTATCTTCATGGAGTTTATAGCTTTAAAACTTGCTGTCCTAATTTTGATTACAGGAGAGGACTTCATTTCTATCTTGTACTGCTTGCTTTCTCTATATAAATCTGTTAGAAATGAGAAATTTTGACAAAATGTAGTCAAGCCTTTAGCATTTAAAGTGGACAAACTATCCAGATTTGGTCTCTTGCACCTATCCTAGAATGTCATTCTAAAGATAAACAGTCATATCATTGAAATCTCAAAGCTACAAGATAAGCCGTGGTTGATTTAATGCAATGTAAATAGACAAGCATTGCTTAGATAAAGTCATTTGAATACCAAAGGGTTAATACAAATCACAAAACTATAACTATTGTATGAATTAAGATGATATTTGACATGATGTAATGATCAATGGTGTACATTGCGAAATCAGCTTTTAACCATTTTGGAATGTGTTACCTGCTGTCATATCGAATAATCTGCAAAGGTAGATTGAATACAGTGGAGTTAATTACACATAAGTGATTGCACATAGATTTACATGACATCATTTCCTGGGTATTGTTTCCTGGGTCAAAAGTTCTACCCAAGCCATAGGCTGGTTTCCAAGATTCTGTAGTGTATGTATCCCCATTCTGGATGGGATACCGTTCCATCACAGGATTACTCATTTTCACCAACTGAGAGGACTAAGGCAACATGAAATGAAGCGTTTTGCTCAAGAACCAATATATTGCTCAGTCTAGGAATCAAAACCACAATTTTTGCAATCAGGAGTGAAACATCCTAACCACTAAGCCTACACCTCCACAACTAAATCATTAATAAATAAATAATATCACCAAAATCTATCACTACTTGAGGTATTAACCATCATTTTGTAAGAGCTTAGTAATGGTTAACAGTTTGAAAATTGAAGGAGAAAAATGTCCAGAGAAATTCATTTAACAAAATACAGGAAATAAAAACACATAATGAAAACAGGAAGTTCTTTCTAAAAAGTCAGGTTAATCTTTACTTCTCATACAGAAGAGTGCTTGGTACAACAACATTATTTGAACATCAGTTTCATGTAGTTCAAGATTTTTAACAGATGTGGGTGTCTATGTTAAAGTACTTTAAGAATTGTTATTTTTATTTTTGTATTTGAAATTTCTGCTTATTAATTATAATTTCAATAATGAAATTTAGACTAATTTATAACTACGTAAATTGAAGTTAATTCCCTTGTAATCACAAGAGGAATTTATTTGTTCAGTAACACTAAGTAAAATCCTGTGTGGGATAATAAAAATTCATTGCTCTATTCCCCAACTCAAATGAATGCAATACATTTTCTCAATCAATTACTTGCTACACACCTACAAAATCTGGAGGCTTTAAAAAGAATATATATATATATACTACTTGAAAACTTATGTTTAATGTAAACAAGTCACGACCTTATATATTCCAACTAATGGAAATTTCATTGAAACTCTCTATTTATATCATGGTACAACATAATTAAAGAAAAACGAAAGAAAAACAACTAAACATTTAGAAAAAAGGAAAAACATGTTTCAGATTCTAATAAGCCCATACAATGCTATTATTTCCCAAATTAATTAATTTTCAATTTTCTGATTTCATGTGTTCATGACATTATGGAATATTTAGAATAAAGTCACACGATAAACTATTTCTTTTAATATGCTTTCCGAACAACAATTTAGCAAATTCAAATTTTAAGTGTCTACATAATATAGAACTACATTGACTGTAAAGGATTTAATAGTGATTTGTGCTATGATACATTTAAAATCATTGACTATCAATAAAATGTTGACACCTATCTATTTGTTGCATGTAAAAATGGGTGCCAAAGAAATTGATATTATGCAGAAAGTAAAGAAAGGAAGAAAAAAAAAGTGAATATTAAATTACCAAATCATTAAAGTATTATTGCATTTGAGTTGCAAATCATTTATTATTATTATTATTATTATTATTATTATTATTATTATTATATTATTATTATTATTATCATTATTATCATTATTATTATTATTATTATTTTAATTCTTTAATATGTGATTTACACCTATACTAAATATATGAATTTGCTTGTTTGTAGGTGTGTATGTATGAGTATTGTTCTTGTTAAGCTATGTTCCACTTTGCTTTCCACTACCAACCACTACAGTTCCTGCTAATGCAGAGGTTGCTTCCACTGCAATGTGCTCTGATTCTCAGTATTTGATCATAGTTCTCCATGATGAGGTGTTGCACTGGCATTTTATTGTACAAAGAGAAGTCTGAGTACTATAATGCATAGTTACATTATATATATATATATATATATATATTATATATATATATATATGTATGTATGTATGTATATATATATGAATACACACATACACACACACATATATACCAGCTCTGGTCAAACCATCCAACCCATGCCAGTATGGACAATGGATGTAAAATGATGATGATCTTATATGTGTGTGTGTGTATGTATATATATATACATCCATCCATCCATCCATCCATCCATACATCCATCCATCCATCCACCCATCCATCCATACATACATACATACATACATACATATGTACGTACGTACATGTATACACACACAAAAAGAAAATTCTTGAATCAAAGATGGAAAGGATCAGAAACCCGAAGACAACTTTAAGAGTAAATTTTCATATTTTAGAGATTTAATGTTTTGGCAATTCTATAGCTCATCCAAAACTAATTATCTTCTATCTTGTGGGCACATATGTGGTTGTGTGGTTAAAAAGTATGCTTCCTAACCACATGGATCTGGGTTCAGTCCCACTGTGAGGCACTTTGGGCAAGTGTTTTCTACTATAGCCTTGGATCAACCAAAGACTTGTGAGCAGATATGATAGACGGAAACTGAAAGAAATGCACGTATGTGTATGTGTGTGTGTGTTTGAGTCTGTGTTTATCTGCCACCACTGCTTGATAACCGGTGTTGGTGTGTTTACATTCTCATAACTTAGCAGTTTGGCAAAAGATATAGATAAAATAAGTACCAGACACAAAATAAGAAATAAGTACTGAGGTCGATTCATTCAACTAAAATCTCTTCAAGGAGGTATCTCAGCATGGCTGCAGTCTAATGACTGAAGCAAGCAATAGGTAAAAGGTATCTTAAAATGCAGTTGTTGGTTCAGAATATTTATTTGTGATTCTAAAATTTGGATCAAATGCTATTCATAACAGTGAAAGTGATTTATCTATAACTTATGATGTCAATAAATTAGAGCTAGTCAGAGTAATCAATGTCATTTCTTGTAACATAAAACTACTTTGTAACCATATACCATATTAAAATATACTAACTAGTATAATAAATATAGAGATATGTAAATATAGAGGTAGATAAAAGGTTAACTAAAGGAATAATAGGCAGTACACAGATAGTGAATTAAATAATTATAACTGATATATAATGAATTGGGAAAGTTCACAAATAAATGCTGTCTCTGAGTAATACATTAGAAAACCTACCTTTAAACATGTGCCGACACTCAGATAACATGTGTAACCTAATGTGCATACATCCACAGAAAGTATATAGATGTTTACAGAGATATATACGCATAAACACATGTATGCATGAAAACATGTACACACTTGCATGCACACACATATTTACCTATACATATATAAATATGCATTCAATGCACATCCTCATACACACATGCATATACATATATGCAAATAAATGTACAGATACTAATATATACATTGTATATACAATGTATATATGACTATCTATACATTTATCTATACACTAGCAGTATCGCCCGGCGTTGCTCGGGTTTGTAAGGGAAATAACTATATAAGCATTTTTAGAGTTATAGCCAAAAAATAGCAAAAAAAAAAATGCATTAAAAATGGAAAAAAATGATGGTAAATTTTTTTTTAAATCGTAGATATTTTTAGAGAGTTACTTCCCTTATATAATAACGAAAAATGCATTAAAATGGGAAAAAATGATGGTAAATTATTTTTAAAATCGTAGACTCATCGTAGACGCGCGCTAATACCCAGAAGGGATCGATATGAATCACGACTATAAGATACCCGCTTTTGGTTACACTGCACCGCAAAATGTGGGAGTAGTTAGGAATCTAAATCGTAGGAGACAGACACACAACTTGACTTTTATATATAAAGATATTATATTATATACTAGCAGTATCGCCCGGCGTTGCTCAGGTTTGTAAGGGAAATAACTATAAAGCATTTTTAGAGAGTTATAGCCAAAAAATAGCAAAAAAATGGAAAAAAAATGATGGTAAATTTTTTTTGAGAGTTAAAAAAGGTGGAGTTGCGTCCCCTAGACGGTCTGTGGTTTGGGTTTCTGATTCTCGACCCCATGTCGAATTTATCGATTTTTTTCAGAACTGGGGGAACTTTTCAAAATTTTCGCTGCGTTAGTTTTGAATTATGACATTGGCTATGTGTGTGTCAAGTTTCATCAGAATCGGTTGAAAGGCGTGGTCAGAGTGAGGGTACGAGAAAACAGACACACAGAAAACGCACAGACAAACTGCCGTTTATATAGAGAGAGATACATTTACAATACAATCTCAGTATATGATCCAACATAATGCTTATGCTTAGACCAACTTACATATCTACATATAAATGTATACACACACACACATATATATACACATATACATATATATATACACACACATGCACACATATATATATATACATTCCTACATATATACATACAGATATCATACACATACACACATACACACATACACACACACACACACACACATATATATGCATGTATGTATAAATATATATATATAAATAAATATATATAATGTATGATATTATAGATAGATGCATATATACATGTATACACATATAGGAATACACAGACACACATATATGTGTATATATATATATATATATATATGCAGTGGGATGTATATATGTGTATGGTATGTGTAATATAATTATGTATATTAGGTATCGTGCATATATGTTTACCTGCACAAATGTTATCCATATTGAAATGCACACACACACACTGACACACATGCACAGAGACACACACATATACATATCCATATATATATATACACGCACATATGGATTTTGTCAGGTTGTGGAATGTTAATGTCTCTTGCTGGTGCCTTCAGTCCCCTATTCTTTATTTCTATGAGAATTGGACAACTATTTATAGAAGAAACCAGGTGTTCTCTTTCAATGATGGCCATACTGAATTAGCAGTACCAATTCTCTTTTATCCAATGTTATACTGGAACAAGTAAATGCATTCCTGTCAACACATTCTATTATTCTTTCATTCTTTTATCTGATAATGCTTTAATACGACAGTAACTACAAGAAGGTGATATTAAATACAATACAAAACAAAATAAAACATTATAGCAATTCCTTTGTATATTTTTTGTTTCTTTAGTCACATTGCCTTAATTTCAGCATATTATTATCAACCCCTAAAGAATAAAAATTCTATAAGGGACAGGAGGGAGTTTACAACTCCTCATTGTTATTAATTCAATCACGTTTATGTTTATTATTATGTAAGAGTGATGAAGTGGCAGAAGCAGTAATACATCGTTGTAAATACTTTGTAGTATTTATCTACAAAAGCATGAGCATGGCTGTGTGGTTAAGACACTTGCTTCGCAATCACATGGTTTCAGGTTCAGTCCCATTGTGCAGCACCAATGTTTCATGAGTGAATATGGTGTATAGAAACTGTGTGGAAGCCTGTTTTATGAGTGCATTCATGTGTGTGTGTATGTGTGTGTCTTTGAGCTTGTGTTTGTTCCTTCCTACCGCATGATAACTAGTGTTGGTTTGTTTACATCCCTGTAACTTAGCAGTCAGGCAAAAAAAAAAAAACACTGATACAGAATAACATTTAATTTCATCCTTCTGGTTTCTGAGATCAAATCATACCATGGTACATGAGATAAGTATCAACTGCTTTTATAACTGTTGTTCTTATTCAGCTCCATGCTAGCTATGATTAAGCTGGTCTATGGTTAGAGACCTTCAAGTCTTGACCATTTGGTTGAGAGCAATGATGATGATGACAGTGGTGATGATGGCGATGCTAGTGATGGTAGAGTTGATATTTGTGTGAGGCACATTTAGTTATTTTCATATGTTATAAACTATGTTATTTGATGTGGTATTCTATCAACCCTTTTCATTGTCTCTGCCAGAAACTACCTCTTGTTATCTGATATACACCTCTTGTTTTTAAATGATCTCAATTAAAAGCTTTCAGCAAAACATCTTGTAAATATCAGGTTATTAGGGACAAAGGTATTTGATTAAATCTTTGTTGTCTTTAAAATTAATTGAAAGAATGGTAACATAAACAGAAATATAGTAACAAAAGGTTGAACTCTTTAGTATTTAAAGCAGTCATATCTGGCCAAAATATTTTACCTGTTTTATATTCAAACTGGTCGTATCTTGCCTTTTGCACCTACAGTGTGATTTTAAACAATAAACAATCACATCATCAAAATCTCAAAGCTATGAAATCAGGCATGTCAATACATAAGCATTATATTTGACAGAGTAACCTGAATACTAAATGGCTAAGGTGGTATATGTGATCTAAAAGAGATTTGGCATATATTTCTAACAACCACGCTGAAGTTCCCTAGTTGATAGCTACAGCTAATGCAGGCAATATCGCTGTTCCTCTGTATTTATCATTGGTGGTGGTGTCAAGGTATCATGTTTTATTCTGTAACATATAATTCTGAGATTGTAGCTCATATTTCAAAGATAGCAGTGATCTGATTGAGGATTATTTCGTTGCCTTTTCACTAAGTTAACTTACTGAAGAACTTTAAAGATCTTCCCCATGGGCAATGTTGTTGACAATGTTTATTGATTTTGACACATCAATATAAACTTAATGAAGAGTCACGAAATTTGAAACCATTGTTAAATGCATTCTTATTTATTACTTGTTAATTCCCCTATAGTTTTACATAACCAAATCTTCATATCCTTTCTGAAATTTTGTATAAGATCCTTTTGAGGAAAATAAAATTGATTTGCTCTCTTCTATTCTGTTCCTCTATTTGCTCTATTCCCTCAATTCCCTAATATATTTCACTGTAATATATTTTCACAGTTTGCTGCTCGCAACTACTCACATATCTAATCCATAGACCTTAAAAGTAATGTGTTCAAAATTTCTCTGGCCTGGCTCTGCATCGGTTATGATGACTAGTGTTCCAGTTGATACAATCAATCAAACAGCCTACCCGTGAGTTTAACATGCAAGTGGCTGAACACTCCACTGACACATATACCCTTAACATAGTTCTTAGAGAGATTCAGTGGGATAGAGTGAGACAAGGTCAACCCTTTGAATTACAGGTACAACTCATGGTGGTGCTGATGATGGTGGTACTGAGGATGAGGGTAATGATGATGATGATGATGATGAAATTGATGATGATGATGAGGAGGATGACAGTGGTGATGGTGGCAATTGTGATGGGCTGGTGATGGTGGCACTAAGGTTGGGGACACTGGTGTGGTGATGTTGATAATGATGATGACAAGGGGGAGGAGCAGGAGGAGGAGAAGGAAGAAGATGACAGAATGATGAGGAGGAGGATGGTGTTGAGGGGGATTATGATGTGAGTGATAATGATGAAAACAAGAACATCGTTAATGATGATGATAACGATGATATTAGTAAATGAGATAAAAGACTGAATACAGAAACAGCATTTAAAAGAAATTTTCTTTTATAATTTTTATTCTTTTCTATTTTTCCAATTAAATTTGTGTAGATTTTTGTAGTATTTTCAACATCATTAGAACCCCCAAAATGTTGTACTTTTACAGTAATCACAACAATATTATACACATAATATAGAAATAATCTGCTTTTCAAAAGAACATTTTATATTTTAATGTGCAGAACAGCAGAAATAAATATTTATTGAAAATATATTTTCTCATAGAATTATAATTTTACCTAGAAGTTAATTGGTGGCTTATTTCTTTCTCTGTTTATGTGTGTGTGTGTGTGGATGTATGTGTGTGCTTGTGTACGTGTGTCTATGTGTGTGTGTATTTTATTTATTCTTCTACTTTCACTTTACTGTGTAACATGAACACTGGCTTTATATGTATGTATGTATGTATGTATGTATGTATGTATGTATGTATGAATGTATTTAAAAAAATTCCCATTTAGAAAAATTGTTATGTATTTGCTTAATGACCATGTTATCATCTTCGTCACCACTACCATTACCACAGCCACTCAACTAATTTCATGTGACCCAAGCAAGCATGAAAGAATGGATGTTAAAACGATGATGTGGAGGAGGAATTCAACCCTAGTATTTTACTGGTATTTATTTTTACTGATACCAGGATGAAAGATTCAGTTCACCATTGGTGGATTTGAACTTAGAAAAATATTTATGACACAACTAAATACTACAAAACATTTTATCCATTGCTCTATCAATTTCTGTCACTCAACTTGCCACTTTCATACATTGCTAATTATTGGTTTCTAACATTGACTTAATGACACAAATTTAATTAGTAGAGTATGATTGATAACTGGTACTTGCTTTTAATCAGGACTAGAGAGGAGGCAAGGAGGTAGAATTGTAAGCATATCAGACAAAATTATTGCCAGCATTTCTTTTCATTCGCTACATTCTGAGTTTAGATTGTCAAAGATGACAGTCTTTTATTCTTATGGAATTGGTAAAAAAAATACCAGTTGAGCACTGAGGCTGGTGTAATCAACTATACCCTTTTCCCCTTGTCAGGCCTTGTACTGATAATAAAAAGAAAAAAGTTATCATGCAGGCGCAGTAGTGGCTGTGTGGTAAGTAGCTTGCTTACGAACCACATGGTTCTGGGTTCAGTGCCACTGCATGGCACCTTGGGCAAGTGTCTTCTACTATAGATTCAGGCTGACCAAAGCCTTGTGAGTAGATTTGGTAGACGGAAACTGAAAGAAGCCCATCGTATATATGTATATATATATATGTGTGTGTGTGTGTGCGCGCGCATATATGATTGTGTGTCTGTGTTTGTCCCCCCAACTTCACTTGACAACTGATGGTGGTGTGTTTACGTCCCCATAACTTAGCGGTTCGGCAAAAAGAGACTGATAGAATAAGTACTAGGCTTACAAGGAATATTCCTGGGGTCGATTTGCTCAACTAAAGGTGGTGCTCCAGCATGGCCATAGTCAAATGAGTGAAACAAGTAAAAGAGTATGCCTAGAAGAATAAAAGGGAAAATCTGACGACTTTACTCTTTACTCTTTTACTCTTTTATTTGTTTCAGTCATTTGACTGCGGCCATGCTGGAGCACCGCCTTTAGTCAAGCAAATCGACCCCGGGACTTATTCTTTGTAAGTCCAGTACTTATTATATCGGTCTCTTTTGCCGAACCACTAAGTGACGGGGACGTAAACACACCAGCATTGGTTGTCAAGCAATGCTAGGGGGACAAACACAAACACACACACACACATATATATATATATACATATATACGACGGGCTTCTTTCAGTTTCCGTCTACCAAATCCACTCACAAGGCATTGGTCGGCCTGAGGCTATAGTAGAAGACACTTGCCCAAGATGCCACGCAGTGGGACTGAACCCGGAACCATGTGGTTGGTTAGCAAGCTACTTACCACACAGCCACTCCTGCGACTTTAGTGAGGATTTGAATTGACAACATTAATTCTTTAACATTAAGATTACTCTTACAAATGTCTAGCACTGCTGAACTTTGTCTGTTATGATGATGAGGGTTCCAGTTGATCTGATCAATGGAACAGCTTGCTCATGAAATTAATGTGCAAGCAGCTGAGCATTCCACAGACATGTGTGCCCTTACTGTAGTTCTCGGAGAGATTCAGCATGACACAGAATGTGACAAGGTTGGCCCTTTGAAATACAGGTTCTACTCATTTTCACCAGCTGAGTGGACAGGAGCAATGTGAAATAAAGTGTTTTGTTCAAGGACACAACACATCACCAGGAACTGAACTTATGACCTTATGATCATGAACTGTATACCCTAACCACTAAGCCATGCACCTTCCTCTCAAATATAATACTTATTTATTCACACTGTTTTGAATTAATCATGCATTATCTCGTAGCTTTGTGATTTTGATGATATTGCGTATTTTTAGCATGGCATTGTTGGTTAGGGGTAAGAGCCTGGACCATGACAGTTTGAACATAAAACAGGCAGAATATTTGGGTCAGACGTCACCAGTTTGAATGCAAAAGGGTTAGGTCATGCAAGTAGCTGTTGTAAGCACATTTTCAACTGAGCTACCAATTCTGACAATTCATTGCCCTTGTTGCAGTTATAAGTATTACTTATTTGGTCATATTTACATAAAAAAAAATACAGGTGTTAAATACTGGAAAACAGTAAAATATATTTGTTTCAATCATATCTATAAACACTTCACACAGAATACAGACAGTGCTTTCCTTAGAATATTTACAGTTTCAAGAAAATCTGACCTTTTGATGGTGTTTATGCCAGTTTTGATTCGTAGCTGTCTGTGGTATAAATAAAATTGTCAAAATATCTTTTCAAAGCATTTTATTCAACTCTCTAGCAACTCTAGCATCCACTATTCTACTACTACTACTGTGGCTACCACTGCTGCTGCTGCTGCTGCTACTACAACTATTACTACTGCTACAACTTATAATAATGATGATAATAATAATAATAATAAATGCCCTGATGCAGTACCAGGCAATGGCTTTCATGGTTTCTCATCTTAACTGATTGGAAGTGTTATCATGTACATTGTTTTGTCTTGTCTTTATTTAAAAGATGAGCTACAGCAAATATTCTGCTCAAAACCACAGATTTGATTGTCTGTTGTTTGACCATAACCATTTGAGATGCCCTGATACAGTACCAGGCAGTGACTCTCATGGCTTCTCAGCTTAACTGAGTGGAAGTGTTATCATGCACATTGTTTTGTCTTGGTATAAAAGATGGGCTACAGCAAATATTCTGCTCAATGCCACAGATTAGCTTGTCAGTTGTTGGACCATAATCAGTTGAGCATGTCCCTTAGTGGCTAGCAATATGTGCATCTCTAATCAGAAGCAGATGTAGTGGGGGAGCATCATAGCCATGTGTTGAAATGAATTCACCTCTGGAAGCAAGAGTGTTGTGTTCAATATCGTTAAACAACCCTTATTCAGGGACCTTTTGAGTGGGATGGGCAACTCAACTTGAAGAAAATTGTAACTGGGCCCTACCTGCTAGGTCAGGCACTGTTAATCTTGATATAAGATCACCATGCTACACACACATATGGTTGTGATGCATGTGCCTAGTGTACTCTTATCAGATAGGTAGTCATGATGGGTATTCTGGGCTTCATATATTTTACCCCAGTGTCACTTTGATGTCATGCACTGCTCTCTCACTCAATTATTTATTATAATTATTTATTATAGTTTTTATTATTTCAAATTTTTGCCACTAGGGAAGCTTGGGAAAGGTGGAGATGAGTCAATTGCGTCAACCCCAGTGTTCAACTGGTACTTATTTTATCGACCTTGAAAGGATCAAAGGCAAAGTCTACCTTGGCATAATCTGAACTCAGAACGTAGCGACGAGCAAAGTACCACTAAGTCTTTCGTTCAGCATGCTAATGGTTCTGCCAGCTCACCGTCTTAATGATGATAATAATAATAATAATAATAATAATAATAATAATA
>NC_043000.1:50256414-50268914 GCF_006345805.1 Octopus sinensis
TATAATTTTGAATTAAGACCGATTTCATTTTAGCAAATTTTATAATATGGCCTGTATCTAGCCAAAAGTGCAGTTATAATCTTGTGCATGCACATAACTCAAAATCCTGATGTGCTAGAACAATTCTGAGGGCAGATCCAGAATCAACATCCTCGATTTAGTCTAAAACACCTGCTTTTACCCCATGAGCAAAATCTTTGTTGTCCAGTGTACTTAATGTATTAACCATAAAAAGAAGAAGGACAGTTTATATATATACATCATAAATGAATATATATGTATAATAAATGAAATACATTTACCCACTGTTAATATATAGTGACATGTGTATTAACTGGGCTACCATATCTATTGCTACATATATTATTAATGAACAGATATAGAAGAAACCTTTGATGAATTTATGCACTTTCATTTCATCTTTAATATTAATTTCTTACATAGGTACAATACCACACATTTTGTAGTGAATGGGTGGTGGGTGAAGCAATTGATTAATCTAGTTGGTTTACTTAATTAATCCATGCTTATTTTATTGATACTGGAATGATGAAAACCAAAGTCAACTTTAGTGAAATTAGAACACAGAATGTAGAGTGAAGCAACAACATAGTGCATAGTATTTTGTCTGTCACTGTACTAATTCTGCCGATCTATATAGCCTTGCCTTGTCGTTGATATTTGTTTCAAACATTGGTGCAAGGCCAGACATTTCAGCAGTGGGGTTAAGTCGATTACACCAACCCCAGTGCTCAACTGATACTTATTTGACCCAGAAAGGATAAGAGGCAAAGTTGACTTTGGTGCAATTTGAACTCAGAACATAAAGACAGATAAAATGCCTCTAAGCCTTTTTCCCAGTGTGCTAACAATTCTTCCAGCTCACCACCTTACTCGCTCACACTATTAATTTCTAATATATACACAAGGCCAGAAATTTGGGTAGGGAGCAGGGCACGATTGTTTATATCAGCTCTAGCATTTAACCATTACTTATTTTATTGAACCCAAGAAAGTCTAAATGCAAAGCTGTCCTCAGTGTGATTTGAACTTGTTATGTGAAGATATGCAGTAAACTACTGCAGGGCAATTTTTCTGCTACTCTAATCAATTCTGCCAATTCTGAAAGCAGCAATGTCATCTCTCTTATGTCTTAGAACTGGTGGCTTTCTTATCTGGTTTTGACTCCCCCCCCCCCCCCCCCAAAAAAAAACTGGTAAAAAACAAGAAAGGGCTGTTTAGAATATTGAATGTTAAGGAACACTTCATTGACAGATAATTACATAATTTCTAAAATTGTCGCCCTTTTAAGTATACTCTTCGAGCTTAATGACTTGCAAATGACCTGTAACTATGCCTGTTAAGCACTTTTCGATAATGGATATTTTGTGAAAATTATTTCAAAGACACGTGAATGTTTATAGTGCAATTCTAATAGTTTTGCTTTGTAGTAAAGTCAACATTGTATCTCCTGATCTTTTATTTTTTATTTTTTTTGTTGTATTTTTAATGGAGTGCATGAATTATAGATGAAATGCACAATGACTGAGTGGATATGGGAGCAGCTTATTGCTTCATGTGTGATGTGCTCATATATTTTCACTGGCATCTTATTATCTACCTCATTCTAAATGCTTCAACCAGAAAATGAGGATGGTTTCTATGAATCATAGAAGTGATATGTCAATAAAGGTCACCTAATGGCTTTAAAATGATTTAAGGGAGGAAAAAAGAAGACTTTATTTATTATGTTTTTACTGCTTTTACATCCATTTTCCATGTCAGTGTGGGTTAGATGTTTTCATCACAAATTTGTACATTTACATATTGGTGGATGTTGCATGCACTTCTGACAGCTGGAAGCTTATCCAGCTGCTAACGGCTCAACTTGAAAGGAAAGTAGTCTACAATGGTACTGCTACTTGGTTGTGTGGCCAGCTAGAAATAGTAACCAAATCTCCATCAAATTATGCTCTAGCAACTTAAAAATAGAGTGGTGGATTTGATAATGCAAAAAGATGGAATGGTCATTATTAGAATTCCTTTGATATTAAGTTTTCTCGGTTAGGACTGACCTAAAGTTAAACAAGAATAACAGCCACAGCAGAAAGAATATAAGCTGTTGCCAAACTCATGATAACAGTTAAGAATTGAAGTCTACGTATACAACCCTTGAAATGCTAACCTACAGTATGATTAGTGGCATAGCATAGAATGAGTAGACTGTGCAGGGCAGCCAACTCATTTTCTATAGTTGATGTTCTGTTAAATTTAAGAAAGAAGCAGTCAATTTCGCTACCTTTCAGGGTGGTCAAAACCCACATGATATCACTGAAAACAAGATTTCACATACCTGTAAACCATTACAAAAATAAATTATAAAATGCCATTCTTAAGATGTTTTACCATAGTCCTACTGTAAAAACTGATGACGCTAGAGGTATTATGGAAACTATTGAAGTAGTTTGTGTTGAAAATCGAAACATAAACTTTAACTTCATTTTATATATAAATATGATACATTTATTCAGAGCTGAAATTAGAAATGGATGTTAGTATGAAAGTGTATTAGTAACAAAGTCTTAACATGCATTTGGGGATATTGTCAAAGTTAAAAGATAAGCGTATGAGGGTTACTGAATCCTTATTAAAGAAAATGTTAGAACATTGAATAAATATAACAACTTAATCATTTACTGAATCATAACTAGTTGCCTAAGATCCAGAGATTATTTATGCAAATGTGATATAAATTTACTCCTTGACAGTATATTAGTCTCTATTGCAAGCAGCTTCTAGCTTATAGCCCACTCCCCACAATGGAATTGGGGAGATTGGGCCCAAGGTTGCAAGCCAATAAAATGCACATCAGTTTTTCGGTGTTACTGATATTTTACAACAATAAATTACATCATCTTGAAGAACGTATTTAAAACTGGAGCAATAAGGGAGTCTCACTGTGATTTTCTGACCTACTGCAAAAAGTTCGCAAATCTCTCACAATCTTTAAAAAACGCAAAATTCGTCGATGCAGTCCAGTGTATATAATGTCTGTAAAAAATATAAAAGATGGAATATTCATCACTGAACATGTCTTCTTGTTCATGACTCAGCTGCTGAGAGATAAGTGTCTTTGCCAGACATGAAACACTTTCACATAGAAGATATAAAAGTCACTGCTCCTTTCAACTTATTGCCTGGTTCTCAGTTAAATTATATGTCTATCATGCACTTTTCTAATCCTATAAAATTAAATGCAACTAAAATTAAATGATCGGAAAATCAGTATATAGCATTGGTATTGAAATCGTTGAATCCAAGGAGTAAATTAGTGATGATATGCATTGTTATATAATGCAAAGAAGCAGTTCACAAAGTGGAATAAGTTGATGCAACCTACATAAAATGTCCATCAGACCTCTTATCTTTTTTACAGCAAACTAACATTTAATCCACTTTGTAAATTGCTTGCACCAGAACTAGTGTATCTAGTTATATAGCTAGCAGGTGCTGGTGAAGGAAAATACTTTGATAAACATGTCATATTTCAAAACTCATCTGCAATGTAATTATATTATGCCTGCAACAATTTTATTGTTTCTTGATAAGAAGG
The DNA here is from genome assembly GCF_006345805.1 of Octopus sinensis. Classification (NCBI taxonomy): domain Eukaryota; kingdom Metazoa; phylum Mollusca; class Cephalopoda; order Octopoda; family Octopodidae; genus Octopus; species Octopus sinensis. The sequence continues at coordinate 50,260,028 of NC_043000.1, forward strand.
AATTATTTCAGTGTAAGTAATAAGCCTGTTTATTTTATCTCCTTCGTAAATACAAGCACAAAGTCCCTTGCCTGCAACAAAGAGCAGATAAATTATTATTTCTAGTTGCATTGACAACAGTTGGGAATACTTTGTTAAAGCTAATTTCAAATTCTATAGCTTTAGTAGTTATTTATATTTATTCTCTAATTATTAATTTTCTAAAATGTAAGAGATGAAATGGATTTAATTGCATAGATCATCCACAATTTTCTCATTAAAGCTTTCTTTCGTTTTGAATTGGAATTGACTTGTTGTGAAAGAAATTACTACAAGTATCATTACTATTAACATTAAGAATCATATGTTTTATTCTTTTTTATTTTTTTAAAAACTTTTTTTTAATTAACAACCTGAAGAACGTTATTTTGTTTCCTTTTGGCTCTAAATATTCTATTATTGGCATTGATTTTTGTTCTGTGTGACTATTGCAATCACTGTTGTACTGGAAACAACCATTAGGATGAAATTTACAATCATCAGCATCATAATGGCATGAAGTTATAATTAACAGTCCCATTATAATTTCCTGTGATTTCTAAATACACTGTTAATTCTATCAATAGCTATGTTGTATTGCTCATTGTCACTAGTTATTTTTATTTTAACTTTATTCATCACAATAACAATTGCTTTTTGTTTATGTATTTTTTTTTTAACAACTAACAAGTATATTCAACAGTAAGAGAAGAAAGAAAGCAAAATAATCCATTTTTATCCATCATACAAAATTAACTTTTGCTTTTGACAAATCTGAACACCCTTCAAATGGATTTTCTCTACAATCCCGGCTCTAAAATGAGCCAATGAAGGTGTCTCCTTATGGTTACTACATCTGCTAAAAATAGTAACCAAACATCTTTTGTATTACAAATGACTATCTTACAAAAGGGAAAACACATTGGTGTTGGTTTGTTTATGTCCTTGTAGCTTAGCAGTTTGGCAAAAGGAACTGGTATAGTAAGTACCAAGCTTTATAAAAGTAAGCACTGGGGTTAATTTGTTTGACTTAACTCTTCAAGGTGGTGCCTCAGCATGGCTACCGTTCCGTGACTGAAACAATTAAAAGATAAAAGATGTGTGTGTGTGTGTGTGTGTGTCGTGAGCACACATTCTTTTATTCTTTTGCTGATTTCAGTCATTGAAGTGTGACCAGGCTGGGGCACTAAATTATGGTGTTTAATTGATTACATTACACATATTTATTTTATTTACTGAGGTGTAATGCAAAGCAAAATAGACATTATCGAAGATATGCATTTAGGATGTAGAGAGAAATTACTGAACTGAACATCACAAGATATAATGTCTGATGCTCAACTGAATGTGCTATCCATCTTTTATACATGCATGCACACTCATGCATGTATGTATGTAGGTATGTATGTATGTAAGTATACATACATATATATATATATATATATATATATATGTATGTATACATACATCTATATATATATATTTATATGTATGTGTATATATAAATTTATATGTGTGTGTATAAATATATATGTACACACACCTACATATACACATAGGTATGCATATATGTGTCTATATGTATACATACCGATATATACGTATGTATATATATTTCACACATGCACGCATGCACACACACACATGTGTATATATCATTAAAGTATAAACGTATTGCCATTACAGCTAACTGGATTTCCTATCAGTATTTTGCTTGTTTGCTTTTTATCCCAAATGCCTTATGCTTTTTTTACTTGCTCACCATCCTCGCCACCACCATCTCTTCCATCACAAAGCATTTAAACTCAAACCTCAGTGTACCAGGTGGCACACTGGTCATATATTAACATTTCTTTGATAGTGGAAAACTACTGTCAACCTTCATCACATCACACCTGTTAATTGTTTATGTAATTTTAAGACTCTGTGGTATTTTATCAGACCTATCTACTTTGATGACATGCATCTCACTCACATAGCTGGGGCGAGCTCATCAAATAGTTTTAAATCAATAATTCTTTGATGTTCTACTAACACATGTTTTTTCCATCCTTATAAATTATCACGAAATGACTCACTGCATGCTGTAGTTATCTTTGATGTTTCAATGACATTTGTTTGAAGCATTTCTTTTTATGCTGTTGCTTATTATTTTTAATTATTAATTGTTAATTATTAATTGATACTTAATGCTTTTCTGCTTCTATGAAGGAGGAAGGACTCCTACTCTTCATATCTGAAATTACCATTTCTATATTTGCTAATATTACAATATTTTTTTTTTCTCTGACAAATGATTCTGTAACCTGCTCAGAAAATGTGCATTTAACTTTGGTATAAAATATACCTGAGTTGAAAAAAGAAAACATAGAATAAAAAAGAGATAGAAAGACAAACAAGCAAACTGCATAACATTAGTTTTCAACTTCATGATTATATACAGTTAACTGAAGCAGTTATATTTGGTAGGGTTATGTAGAAGCACTATTTACTTCTAACGTATGCTAAGCATGATATTATATCATAAAAATTTCCCAAACTTTCAATGTTTTAAATGTCAAACTTTCAACTGATTTTGAATTCGAAATCCCAACTAGAAAGCTTAATGTACATTTTCCCTTAATGGTAAATATTTGATAATAAATGCTTTATGGTGTGAAAGTCTGTAATATTTACTTTAAAAACTTTATTCAGAAAGGTGTTTATTTTTAAACATCTAATATGTTTGTCTTTTTTTTTTATTTAGGAGAATGGGGATCTGAACTTAGTTTAAAGTTAAAGGATTGCTTTACAGCTTAATGAATACATTTAATTAACTTTTCAAAATACGGGAGGAACTGAAATTAATCAACAAACTATATTTGAAAACTTGGCAAATTTTTTATCTTGGTATCGATTCCAGGAAGATGAAAGGCAAAGATAATACTCATAGGATTTGATCTCAAAATTCAAAACTTTCTATGCCTAATGGCAAGTTAATGTTTTTAAATTATCAATTTAAAAAAATTGTGCTCAGAGATATTTTAAAGAAAATTAACATGTTTGGTGCTTCATATAATGCATACACTTACCCCAACAAAATAATTCTGTTTCCATCAATCAGTCTAGTTCATTGCTAACCCACTCTAATGCTTTGATTTTGGCAGGAAAATTTAACGTTCTGTCTATATGTGACATTCTTGTGACAAAATATGAACTTGTGACATTTCAACTACGATTTAACACAAGTTGATTTGAACATTCCATGTCCTCATGACACTTTCGTCATGTCACTCTTTGTGATAACTATTGTAATGACTATTCAAATAACTACTGACAAGTGTTTTGTAATAACTATTGACAATTAAAATAAATATGCAATGTATCACAAAGTGTAACTTCAAAGTCTAATATCACTTATAAAATAATTGCATTTTCTGTTTCAAGTAAATGAAATTTACAATTAAATTTATTATTTGTAAATGTGCAACAAACACATCATGATAAAAAGATAGCAAACCCAGTATATAAATGGACAAAGTGCCTTTAGTGTTATTTAGGTTATGTTCCTTTATGTTCAAATTCTGTGAAGGTTGACATTTTCTTTCCATTTATCCTTCTGAGTTTAAACAAATATTGCCTGTCAATAAAATGTTCTTGGGGTCATGTGATTGACTATACCTTTAAAGTTCCAGCATGGTCACAGTCCAGTTACTAAAACAAATAAAAACAACTGTTTGAAAATAATTGTAAATCCAGAGGAAAAAGCTTGAAGTCAAATACATTTACTGTGATATTTAGGAATAAAAACAAAAAAATTGTTCATTAATTCATTTTCGTTACGTAGAATGATACAAAGTAGTTTGCTTGGTATATGTCTTCCTCTACTCAATTCATAACAGAATTTTAGCATGTGGTATAACAGTATTTGATAGTTCTTAACTTACTTTTATTAGGTAAGTCCTTTATGTATATAAATAAACATTAAATAGCATGAATGCCATCCTTGTTTCGCTAGGTTAAAATTTTATAAATTAAATAATCCATAAAACAAGATTTTAACTTCTACTTCAAAACACTGAATTAAAAACTACTTTCATATGTTTATTTATATATTTATATATTTATTTTGTTTATTGCAATTTTCCCGAATTATTTACTGAAATGAAAATATAACAAGATAGTAGAAGTAGTTTTCTTCATGTATTTACGACTAAATACAAGTAAATAGATATTTGATATCAGTTTAGCAAAATTTTAAAAAGTAAAACATATAACGGGAAGGATCAATGGTAAAAGAAATGTGTTTATAGTTATGCACTTTATAGTTATATGCTTCACAATCATTAAATGTCATTTCAGTTTTTTTATTATTTTTTTTTATTATCAGCTTGATGTTTATTTAGTATTGGGTGTTATAGCTTTCTCAGATCATTTTGACCATTAAAAAATATTTAAAGGATTTATTTTGTGAATTATAATTGGGTGTAATAGTAAACAAGTTGTGATCTTGCTTAACAGTCATGAACCATTTACCTTTGTACACAAGTGGTTTCATCTATGTGTGTACCAGTGCATGCACATCAGTATGTGTAAGTATGTATGTGTGTATGTGTGTGCATGTGTGTGTGTGTCTATGCATGTGTGTGTCTGTGTCTGTGTGTGCATATATATATATATATATATATATATATATATATCTTGCAATCTTTCATGAAACCATGTCCAGCTATTGTGTTGTTCATGTCTGAAAGAAGGGAAATATTACTTTCCTTGGAAACAATTGATATGTTGGTGACAAGAAAGGCACCTGGCTATAGAAGAAATCTGTATAACAAATTTTGTCTGACCCACACAAACATGAAAAAGAAAAAACATTAAAATGACAATGACCATGCAAGCATTTATATACATGCAAATGTTATGTGTGTTTGTTGATAATTTTACAATGGCTTGAATAATATATATATATACATACATATCATTTAATAAACGCAACTATTAGTTTCATGCCTCTGAAAATATGATGGTTGAACAAGCTTCTATAGCATGCCACATATATGCAAGCAACAACTTGAAATGTGTATATTAAATGATATTGATCTCTCGCTGGATAGAATACATTTTTGTTATATTATGTGTGTGTGAGTGTGTGTGTGTGTGCACGTGTATAATAATATATAACACATCCATGTATACTTGAATATGGGAAAAACCTTTGCCGTGGAAATAGTTCCAGGAGGAAATTCCTCATCATAGACAATGTGTGAAATACATCCTTGAGCCATGACCGGTAGCATATCATAGGATGCATGTATTTCTGTGTCATTACACTTCATCAACTAAGAAAACTGAATTAGTTGCCCACAGTCATATAAGAACAATTGTTCTTATATTCAAGAACATCAAATATTACATTTGCTAAAACTACATTTGTTAATGCATGCACAGGTTTGTCAAGCTAAAATTAATTAACTAGAGATACACTGAATGAAATATATGTGTGTACAGTTATATTTAATTTTCATGTACCCTCAGATGTGGAAAAATCTTTCACTGTGAAACTAGTCTCAAGGGTAAAAACTCCTCATAGACAATATGTGAGAAAGCATATCATTGGGCTATGAATAATGTCATTAGATCATAGAACATGTTTCTACAGCATTATGCTTCATTAGCTGTGAATACTGAATCAGTCATTCATAGCACTGTAAGGACATCCTATGATTCAACGATGCTCATACCTCAATGATGTTTTCACACATATTGTCTATGAGGAGAATTTTTTCTGTGATTATTTCCACAGTGAAAGGTCTTATCATGTCCAAGTATACATTACCATGTTAAATGTGATTATACAAATATATATTTCATTCAAAGCTTTGTGCATTTCCAGCTAACATACACACACACACACACATAGGAAGAGAGAGAGAGAGAGAGAGAGAAGAGAGAGAAAGAGAGAGAGATGGAGAGTGAGAAAGAGAGAGTGAGATTGTAAACAAACAAACCAAACAACAACATTCACTTCTTCCAGAGTAGGAAAACGTCCTATTTATGACTAAAGTACTAAAGTAGCATAAAAGTTTTATGAAGAATTATCATACAACTCATTAAAAGGAAATAATTCGGATGAGTAGGATTATTTATCAGTTAATAAAGGCTTAAATTAAAAGACCTGAAATAAAGTATTGCATTCAAATGAGAAACTTCTCAAACATGGAGTGAGCATCATGAAGTCATAAAAATGCCTGCTAAGTTTATTACTTTCCTTAATTGCAAACTAATGGAGACGTCTCTATATGATCATTCGAACTGTGTGAATAGCTGCTAAATCTTTCATAAACCAAACACCTACTGTCTTAAACAAGTAAGACCACATTCATTAATTGTAGTTCAAGGTAGCTTGAAAAAGTGGGATCGTTATGGTTGAAATACATTTGATTATAAGTTTGCTTGCTTAGCCTAAGTTACTTAGAAATGAAACAAGTTATCTTAACTCTTTTGACACAAACTTGCATGAGATCGCCAATTGCTTTATGATTCAAATTTCCTGTTTAATATGAACAATATTAAAACCTTCTATCAGAATTTCATATAAATTTATATTCCAAACTCCAGTTTTATAATGACAAAGTTACTTTTAAAAAATTCAGCCGCAACCTTGGCTGCATGATAAGAAGTTTGCTTCCTAACCACATGGTTCTGGGTTCAGTCTCACTGCATGGCACCTTGCCAAGTGTCTTCTGTTATGGTCTTGGGCAGACCAAAGCCTTGCGAGTAGATTTAGTAGACAGTAACTGAAAGAAGCCCATTGTATGTGTGTGTGTGTTTGTGTATGTGTGTGTGTATATATATATATATATATATATATATATATATATATATATATATATGAAGGGATATAATTAATAAATATCCTGGAAACAGCTGTAAGATCTTCTATCTATAAATGTTCCAATATCTACACAGCTTTAGTTTTTTATCTCATTGCGCAAAAAATTCTTATATATATATATATGTATATATCTATGTATGTGCATCTTTTCGTCTTTGTTTTTCCCCCCCTCACCGCTCGACAACTGGTGTTGATGTGTTTACACCCCCATGATACAAGTTTTAGTTTGCAACCAAGTAAACTACAAATCTTAAAGCAAAAAAAAAATAAGTTTATCTAATTGTAAATAATCACTATGTAAGCAGCTGGAGTATTGTATAACTAACTAGTGTTTTATTATTTTGAAGTATTGAATTTAAGTTTTATTATTAACCTGCAGGAAAGTAATGCTGCGATAGTTTTCAGTTTCTACGCAAATTTGATAATTATTTTTGTCATACAAAAATAAATAAATGACAAATGAAAAATAAAAAAGGTTGTTTTTTTAATGTATGAAGATGCTTGAGCCATAGAAAAAAGTAAACTTAGGATTCAAGTGAAAATAAATCATAACAAATTTAAATATATAATCAAACTTTAGGCTTGTTAAAATGTTTGTGATATATTTTGACTTGTAAAGGCAAAATCACTAGTTACCATAGCGAAAAAAAGTTTCTTACTTGTTGTCAATGGTGTAAAAACTTCATATCTACATAGTGCTTCCCTCTAGTAGATTCCAAGACATGAGTTTCTGGCTCTTTAGTCTTCCTCAGTAGGAAATACCAATGAGAGATAACCCTGATCAGATTCAAAGTCATAGCTTTAACTAAAAATAAGTCAACATTAGTGACTGAATTGTGCTCGTGGACTGCCTGGTCAGAATAAAAATAGTAGCATCAGTGCTAAGCTGTGATTAGGAATAAACGAACGTTAGGTTAGTTAAAATATGTTGGTAATGTATTTTAATTTCTAAAGGCAAATTTACAACAGTTGCTATGGGGAAAAAAAATTGTCTCTTACAATAAAAATTGCAGAAACAACATCACATCTACTCATTGCTTCTCTCTAGTGGATTCTCAGATGCGTGTTTCTAGCTCTTTAGCTTTCCCCAATGGGAAATACTAAAGAGAGATAACCCTGGGCAGATTCAAAGCCATAGCTTGCAATCCCTTAGGCTTGGTTAACCAGGTTACTTGGTATATATTTTATATTAGAAAATTGCTAAAGTTAGATAGGAGAAATTATGGTGTTGGTGGGGTGGGGTAAATATGAAAATCATGTCACATTCACTTTAAATTACTTTGAGTTCAATCTAGATTTGTTTCTAAACAAAACAAAACAAAAAGAAAGAAAATAACAAAAGAAATTAAATCTCTTTGAAATTGTTCATATTTGTGACATTTAACTTCTGTTACATATTCAAAAACATTGTAAAATATTAGGAAGGACATCCAGCCACAGAAACCATACCAAACCTGACAATAAATAAATGAATAATAGCTATTATTATTATTATTATTATTAGTAGTAGTAGTAGTAGCAGCAGCAGCAGCGGTGGTGGTGGTGGTGTTGGTTGTAGTAGTAGTAGTAGCAGCGGTGGTGGTGGTGGTGGTAGTGGTGTTGGTAGTAGTAGTAGTAGAATTTAATATTGAATGTTCTTTAGAATTGATATTGTCTTCTGGTCAGGGTGGACTTATACATATGTTACTGCAAATCCCAACGCTGTTATCCCTTATTCTCTAGTGTTGTCCCTTATTTTACATGCTTTTTTTCTTTTTTTTTTTCTTTTCTTTTATACCACCCTGATACTTTTCCAACCTAACCAACTACCAAGATGTATCATGCATTGTTATGCCCTTTAACACAATCATTCACAACAAATATTTTACATCTGTGTAGCATGTAAAGAAAGAGTACCACATATTTCGTGTCATTTATTTCCCTCCCATATTCTTTGTCACTCTTGTTCCACTCATTTCCCAAGTTACTGCTAAGAGGATCCATACATTGTTA
>NC_043000.1:50273914-50278914 GCF_006345805.1 Octopus sinensis
TATTAGTATGAACATTTAGATATTTCGAAACGCTTTTTTAGTAAGACGCCCCAAAATACCCACTCCAACAACAAATTTCCTTTAATTAGCAGTGACAAAATCCAGTTTTTCAGAAGGACTATTACAGACGTCTATTTACAGCAAGTGATGATGATGATGATGATGATGATGATGATGATGATGATGATGATGATGATGATGATGATGATGATGACGATGACGACGATGATGACGATGATTATGATGATGATGATGATGGCAATGATGATGATGATGATAAACTTTTCTGACAGGTGTAAAGATAAAATTTAAAAAAAAATTTTTAATACAATAGGGAAGAAATAAGGTAGTTCATTTATATTCTTGTACCTACCATAAATATGTAAATATTATTATGCATTATTATTGGCAGATATCTTTTGTAGAATGAGAAGGAATGAACAATTTGCATTAAAAAAAGATATACTAATAAGAAAAATAGAAATAAAAAACTAGAAACAAGATTAAAAATATGACAAAATTTCAAAAAAAGAAAAAGAAAAAGAAATAAATATATGTAGTGACCTATACAATAAGAATTTACAAATGTATATCTTGCTTCCTTTCCTAAAGTTGCATCAATTACTTCGCAAGACCAATTCAAATCATTTTTAATATCATATTTGAATTAGAAAAAATATTAAAAAAAAAAAATACAGAATTCATTCAATTTTCTGTTATGTATTTATTTTATTCTATTTACTCTATTAAATTTACTTGTCTGTTTTTAGTTAAATGCTTTCTATTTTCTTCAATAAATATCATGTTAGTTATACTACAGTTGAATGTAATCTCTTAAGCACCTGAGCTTTATTTGACTAACAGTCTTTCTATCAATGGTGTTTGTCTGTTTCCCTGTCTATCTGTCTGTCTCTCTCTCTGTTACTGACTTTTATACTATCATTTCTACTTCTGTCTCCTCTCACTTTAACTGATTCTATCTGATACTTTCTCAGACAGACAACCTAAGTTCACTTTCATTTTCTCTCTTTGGATTTCATTAGACATTCTCTCACACTTCATCTCAAAGTTTAATCAGACATTTTTCTCTCACTCTTTCTCTACTCCATTGATATTATCTAATTTCTATTTGCTATCTTTTTTTTACTCCCTCTCAATTTCATTCCATTTTTCTCCCTCTTTGCTCACCACCACCTTCGCTTTCTATCTCTTTAGACTGTATATCACTAACTTTGTCTCATTTAAAATAACCCCCCCACACACACACACACTTTTCTCTGTAACGCAGTAACTCTAAGCTTTATCATTCTCTTTCTTTTCCTCACATCTCTATATACTCTCAGTCTCTGTCTCCTTTTCTTTTATATTTTCTGTTTTTTTTTCTTTCTTATTTACTGCACATTTTAACAAAAGTCAGTTTTACCACAGAAATTCTAAGAGTAATAAAATTGCTGGGGGCAGACTAAATACCTGCACAAAACTCTCTCAAATTTAAACCATAATTTTGTTTAGTAAACATATTTTCGTAAATAGAACTTCAATTATTAAATATATACTTTTTTGCTTTTTTTTTTAGCATTTATATAATTTTTTATTGTAATACTTATGAATTCTAGCAATTCATGTTTACATATTTTGTATGTGTGTATCAATGCTGTCTCATCTAACTTGTACTCCTATTATACGTATTATAGCTTACTGAGTTTGATCTGCTAGAAATTGCAACCAAATTCCTCTCAAATCACATCTTAACTTCCTTAAAAACAAAGTACCAAAGCAAAAGAGGGATCACTCATGGTTAGAACACGTTAGATTACAGTTCCGTGCAAAACTCAATAGAGATGAAGTATGCCCCTAAACCTATGAATTAAAACCTATGAATTAAAAGCAGAAATGGGAGATCCAAATTTAGCTGCAATGGGCCTTCATCATTAGAACTACCATACCAGAGAAAAATTTAAGAAGAAGTCATAAAATGAAAGGCTAACATCAAAAGAAGACTACACAATTGTTTGAGTGTTTCAAATACTATTTGAAACACTTAAACATACTGTTTCTGCTTGATCTTTGCAAGAATAATTAGAGTATATCCAGAGACATAATCAAGTCTACTGGGCAATATACTGACACTTTGATATGAAAATTATGAAGCAGTATAAGCATATGTTAAGCATGGTACGTGGCAATGCTTTGGCTACAAGAATTCTGATACACATATTCAGACAGACGAGTAAACCAAGATGAACAATCCAGATATAATTATCAAGAACACAAACAAAAGTGTCAGTACCCTGGTAATCATCTTTAGCCTTTCTTACCAAAGAATTGCCCTAGAACTAAAATGAGAAGCTAGCAAGGTACATAGATCTTGAAATTAGAATAAGCAGCATGGAAGTCATATTGAACCAATAACTACTAAAGCATACCTTTTAGTCTGAAGAAGAAGAAGAAGAAGAAGAAGTAGTAGTAGTAGTAGTAGTAGTAGTAGTAGTAGTAGTAGTAGTAGTAGTAGTAGTAGTAGCAGCAGCAGCAACTGCAATGTCTTTTAAGGATTTCTGAGATTAGTAAGAAATGAGAAAAATTTGTGATTCTAAAGGTTATTGTTTAACTCCAAATGATCAGCTATGATCAAGTTGACCTGTGACCAAAAGCATTCCAGCAGAAACCTTTCAATGTTTCTTCCTATTTGCAGTGAACCTGTATACCGCATTACCTGAAACATTCTATTCTAAGAGGATAGGATGTGATTTGAGCAGGATTTGACTGTTATTCCTCACAAGAATATCAACCATGATGGCTCAAGTGATTAAGTACACCGATGACCAAAAGCATCCCAGCAGAAACCATTTCTGTATTTTACCTATTTGCAGTGAACCTGTAGGTCACATTACCCAACACGTTCTATTTGTAGATAGTAGGGTGTGATTCAAGCAGGATTTGGCTGTTATTCCTAACAGGAATAGCAACCATGTACAGGTCCTCTGGTTGGTTCGATGAACTGAGGTTTGCCACAGTAGTAGTGATATTTAGAAAAGAAAGCAGATCTAAATGCTTTCAAAAGAGTGACACCCCTACCCACCTCTCCCACTAAATGTCTGTAAAGATCAAGTGGTGATGTTAAACAGGGTGACAGCTTATTTATACTAACCTAGAACAAATACAGTTTATCCAATAGTTTTCATCTACCCAATTTCACTTACAAGGCTTAGATTAGCCAGAGGCTTTGTCCAATTACCTTTTAGTGAGATCAAACTTGTAAGCACATGATAGTAAAACAAGCTACTTAACCCCAAGCTCATGCCAGCACTAGTGTACATACACATTTATGTATGTATTATGTGTTTATATGTAGCCACATTTGTTTGTATGTGTGTATGAGCCAACAGTTATTAATACATGTATATGCATATAGTATTCCATTAAATCAGCCAGGAAAATAGCTGTAACATTTATCAAAGCATTAGATAATAAGGTGCATGTGATTGATGAGACTAAATAGATCAAAACAGTTAATTGTCACCTACAATCTGCTGATTTCCTGTTTATTGTCATTCATCCCTTTAACGAGCCTTTGTGTGTGTATGTGTGTGTATGCATATGTATGTGTGTGCATGCGTGCTTGTGTGCAAGCGCATGTGCACACAAGTGCGAGTGTGTATATTTATGATCAATATTTCTGGTGTAAACAAATTCACTCTTTTAAGCTGCTAACAAGATAACACAAGCAATAATACATGCTACCAAAATGAGTTGTTGTTTAGCCCCAGGTCAGTATTGGTTGAATAAACCTGTGATCCAAGGCTGTCTAGCACTAACCAACCTTTCATTTATTCAGACATAATGCATTTAAAGCTATATTATTTAATGTCTCCTTAGATTTTTTTTGATATATGAAGTATGTAATGAAGCATGTTTGACTAATATTTGCATTAGTCACAATATCTGCAAAGGGATTGTGGTGTTGACTTATCTATCAGGCTGTTGTTGTTTAGCCTAGATCAATTCAAATCAAGCAAGCCTATGATCAAAACAGTTTCAGCGATGACCAGCCTGTCTCCTTCTATATCTGACATTTCCCTTTTTAGTATCATAGTATGTAATTCAAGATATATGGCTCAGTGGTTAGTGCATCAGGCTTACAATCATGAGGTTGTGAGTTTGATTCCTAAACCAAGCTGTGAGTAATGCTCTTGAGCAAGACGTTTTATTTCACACTACTCCAGTTCGTTCACTCAACTGTAGAAATGTATTGTGATGTCACTGGTGCCAAGCTGTATCTGCCTTTGCCTCACCCTTGGACAACATCCGTAATGTGGAGAGGGGGTACTAGTATGCATGGGCAACTGCTGGTCTTCCACAAACAATCTTGACTGGACTTGCACCTCAGAAGGAACTTTCTAGGTACAGTCCCATGGACATTCATGACTGAAGGGGTCTTAAATTTTAAAGGTAGATTTGGTGGTTGCTATTCCTATTATGTTGAGGGATTGCTTATAATTCACTTCTTAGTTCATGAAAACTAGCAAAACTTAGTGGAAATTAATTCATACAGACTGAATATTAAATGCTTGGGTTTGTCAGAAGTGTTCAGGCGCACACAAAGATAGTAAGAAATGTTGGCCAAAAGTGAAATCTAGGTTCCATTTTAACAAGGAAAGACACTCAGACAGAAAGTGAAATATAGGTCTCATTTCAAAGGATCCTTAAATAAACTGTTGTCAATACTTAATATTTATGTAAGGATTACAAGTATATACATAATACATTGTGCACATAATATACTTACAAGCAATAGAACAGGATAAAGTTAAAACTATTTATCAAAAATGTAATTCGTTGCCTTCATCAGTAAATAAGTGCTTCTGAATTGCCGACTCATGCTAATGAACCCACGTGGTCACTCAGCATATATTCAAAATACCTGAAGGCTTATGCTGAGATCATCTACTCCAACACCACCACAACCACCATTACTGTCATTTCTGTCATAACCTCCCACT
>NC_043000.1:50288914-50321414 GCF_006345805.1 Octopus sinensis
TATATATTTATAAGCACAGGAGTGACTGTGTGGTAAGAAGCTTGTTTCCCAACCACATGGTTCCAGGTTCAGTCCCACTTGGGCAAGTGTCTTCTACTATAGTCACAGACCGGCCAAAGCCTTGTGAGTGAAACTGAAAGAAGCCCATTGTATATATATACACACATATATATATATATTATATATATATATAAAGGAAATGAAGAAAATGCTGACAAAATAATTAAGTAAGGGAGAGTGTATTTAATTAGGTGAAAGTTCTTTCACCTAATTAAATACACTCTCCCTTACTTAAATTATTTTGTCAGCATTTTCTTCATTTCCTTTTTATATATATATATATATATATATATATATACATATATATATATGTATGTATATATATATGTGTGTATGTATGTATTTGTGTGTCTCTATTTGTCCCCCCACCATTGCTTGAAAACCAATGTTGATGTCTTTACATTCTTGTAACATAGTGGTTCAGCAAAAGACACCAATATAATAAGTATTAGGCTTATAAAGAATGTCCTATGATTGATTTGCTTGAATAAAGGTGGTTCTCCAGCACAGCCAGTCAAAATGATTGAAATAGGTAAAAGAATAAAAGAATATATCAGTATATTAGACAGAATGAGATAACAAACCCAAGGCTTCGAGGAGTTTTCAGGACATTTGTAGTGAAATAGTCTTACAGCTGTTTCAGAGATATTATGGATATCTACTTCATCAGAGACGGTGTGAGAAAATATTTGAGTTTGAATAATTGTGGAAAAGGAGGAGATAGGGAATATAGAGGGAAATAAGAGAAACAAGATATATAAGGATATTGTACTTGCAGTTCCATTATTCAAGGAAAATGGTAAATAGAGGTGGTAAAAAAGTTTCTTGTACATGGTATGTAAGTTCCAATAGCAGTTTATGTTTAGTCATTTCAAATTATGGAGGTGTGGAATCAGTGTTGCTCATTCGAAAGGGTTTTGTGGTGTGAATGAAAATTTGAGAATGTATTGGTAGTATTACTGGATAGATGGGGGGGAGGATATGTGTATATGATTAGAAAGAGGAGATAGGTTAAACTTAAAACAAGAAGAGAAAATGAGAGGAAGAAAGAGAGAAAAAAGAAAAAAGGGAGAGAGAAAAAACAAAGAGTGAAGAAAAGAAAAAGAAAAAAGAGAAAGGTGAAGGAAGTGAGAAAGGGAGTGTTAGTTGGTGGACAAGATAATGTGATGGGAAGATGGGAGAGGTGTGGAGAAGGTATAGGAAGAGATGAGAAGGTAAGGAGTAAAAGAATGTGAGATATGTGAATAGGGGTGATATGATGGGGCTGCATTAAGGGATAGGTAGAGAAAAGGTATCGGTGGTGGTGGTGGTGGTGTGATACCGAAGTGAGTAGTATATATATATATATATATAACGATAACTCTTCTCAACATAAACATAACGATGTAAGAAATTTGAAAAGCTGAACGCGAAACTGGTCATTTCTTCAAAAACTGTCATTGTATGAAAAAAATTTATAACATTCTTCAGACATATTGACTCAAATATATATTTTTTAACCTTTTAAAACAAGCCTTCTGTAGTTTTTTCACTTTCTACTATTTTCTATATATATATATATATATATATATATATATATATATATATATTATATATATATATATACAGAATATATATGAATAGAAATAAACAGTCTGCTGTACACATGTAAAGACAAGTACATATATTAATGTAACCCTGATTAAGCCTAGAATATTGTTACTCAGTTTCCTCTTTGGAGTATTGTGGATAATAATTCTTTATATTTATTTCTTTCTATCACTCTACTTTCTCTTTCTTTATACTTGTATGTGTGCGTTTGTTTCTTGTGTGTGAACCTGCACAGTGTTTGTGTGTGTATGTGTATATATATAAATAATAAATAAATATATATATATATATATATACATATATATATATTTGTATGTATGTATATATATGTATCTATATATGTATGTATATATATATATATATATATATATATATAATATATATATATATATTATATATATATATATATATTATATATATATATATATATCTATATATGTATGTATATATATGTATCTATATATGTATGTATATATATATATATATATATATGCATACATACATATATATGTGTGTGTGTGCCTATATATGTATGTGTGTGCATATAACACCATTTGTATATATCAACTCATTATTGATCAAATCTAAAAGATCTCTTAAACGGCTTAAAGGTATTGAGTTATGGGCAGATATTTATATTTTGTTGTTGTTATTGTTGTTGTTGATGTTTACTATCTTTAAGATACCATTCTTTTTCTTTTTTAATGAATATATTTTAACCTGTTGTTCAAACAGATTCCTATAAATCACCTTCATCACAGAATAATATTTACGTACTAACACATTAGCATAATAGCACATTAAAATCATCATCATCATCATTTAACGTCTGCTTTCCATGCTAGCATAGGTTGGACGATTTGACTGAGGACTGGTGAACTAGATGGCTGCACCAGGATCCAATCTTGATCTGGCAGGGTTTCTACAGCTGGATGCCCTTCCTAATGCCAACCACTCCAAGAGTGTAGTGGGTGCTTTTACATGTCACCAGCACAAGAGCCAGTCAGGTGGTACTGGCAACAGCCACACTCAAATGGTGTTTTTTTTATGTGCCACCTGCACAGGAGCCAGTCCAGTGGCACTGGCAATGACCTCACTCGAATGTTTTTTCATGAGCCACCGGCACAAGTGCCAGTAAGGCGATGCTGGTAACGATCATGCTTGAATGGTGCTTTTTATGTGCCACCGGACGGAAGCCAGTTAGCTGCTCTGGCAACGATCATGTTTGGATGGTACTCTTAGCACTCCACTAGTACGGATGCCAGTCATCGAACTTGATTTCAAACTCACTTGCCTCAACAGGTCTTCGCAAGCAGAGTTTAGTGTCCAATGAAGGAAAGGTTCACATAAGTGGGCTGGTTACACCCCTGGAATAGGCCACAAGGTTATGCTCTCACTTGACTTGTTGGGTCTTCTCAAGGACAGCATGTTTCCAAAAGTCTCGGTCACTAGTCAATGCCTCGTTAAATGTTAACACTACTACTACTACTACATTGCTGCTTTTGATGTTGCTGTTGTCAATAATGATAATGATGATGATGATGACAAAGATAATGGTAATGATGATCTTTTTGCACAAGCACAAGGCTAGAAATTTTGAAAGTGCTGGACAGTAATACATTGACCCCCTAATTCATGACTGGCAATTTATTAACAATAAAATTAAAATAATAATGATAATAATAATGATGGTTTCGAATTTTTAGCACTATGTATCTCGAAAAGAAACAGAGATGCACTCACCAAAAACAGAGATCTGGAAGTAGAGGTAACTTGAATGTGGAGCCCCCACAACAAACCTGCCAAGCTACCTAAAATCCATGTCCATTCCCCCCTCCCCCACAATCCACCTTGGACCTATTTTTACCACTGCTGTATTCTTTTGCTCCATTCTGGTGGTGGTGGTGGTGATGACAACGATGATATCGATGATGATGATAATGCTCTGTCCAAAATAGGGACACAGCCTGAAATTTGTAGAGTGAGAATAGATGATTGCTTTGATAATATAATGTAATGGAACTTCATTGGTACTTCAGTATATCAACCCCAAAATGGCTGTAAGATGTTAGAAGGATTTGAACTCAAATTCTGAAGAATCAGAACAAATAAGCCATAACAAGTGATTTTGTTTGATGCTCCACTGATTCTATCAATATTCCTAGTAATAATAATAACTTACTGTTGTTATCTGTCTTGTTATTTTCCTTTTGGGCATTGTTGCTATGATTTTCTATCTCTAAAGTTATTTATAATCACTTTTTTTGTTTGTTTATTTCTATCTAAAAAGTACAAAGAACTAGAATGAAAGAAATAAAAAAGAAAACAAAAAATTATCTTCTTTGTTGTGTTTGTGTGTGCATAAGTGTGTGTGTGTGTGTATGTGTTTTACAGTATGGTTGATTGTATTTATTCTATTAGAGATGTTAACAGTTTTCCATGTTAAGTAGCTGTGATTTAAAAAAAAAAAAAATTGGTTTATTTAAAGAATGGCCAAGCTGCAAAAGCCACAAAGATGATATAGGGTGTCAGATATTTTAGTCTTTAAAGAGCCAATTTGGCACTTGGAAATCATTAAATATCATTAGAATTTATTACTTGTTGCCCTTTCTTAACTGGTGACTTATACTAACGAAAATAAACTATGATAAACTATTAAAGAGATGTTATGATAAAGAAGATTAAACAAATGAAAGAAGACAAATTGGCTTACAGAAATATAAAAATGAGTGACTACGTAAATTACACAGAAAAAAATATGAAAAAAGAAAAACCCCCAAAAGAACATACTGTCAATATATTGTTACAAAGAATAATTGTCCTTTAAGATAATTATGTTCTAGCTTTGGAATTGTTCTTCAGTTTCCAGTATACTATATAGAAAAGCAGTGAAGCAGATGATGTTGGAAAATGAAATTTTCCTAATTCCCAGACAAGATATCTGCATAAAATCCCAGCATAAACAAGTAAGCAACAGCTGCTACTGTTTTCATGTTTAAATCGCAAATTTAGAACTTATTCGCCTTAAAATTAACAACCTTAAACGTTGCTGTAGCAACCAAGCTTATAATTATCCTTTCTGTTGTTAGTATTTATATCTCAGTTCATTTTAACACTGTTGTTTAGTTCATGTATTCAATCAACATCATCATCGTAATCATCACCATCTTCATTTTTATTACGAACAATGTCATTGATGTTATCATTAGTGTCACTATTATACCGCCAATCATAACTATCACCACCACCACCACCACAACCACCACCACCATTATGACGTCATGACTCTCATCATACTCATTATAAATCACTATTATCATCGTTATTGACATTGTGATCCTAATCATCATAATAAGAATCCTCATTATCATCACAATTATTTTTGACATCATGACTACTAATTCACTTTGATATATAAAATGTAAGCACTAACATCATGGTCATTATGGTGGTGGTTGGTGGTCGCAGTGGTCATTGTCATCATCATCATCATTATCATCGTCATTATCATCATCATCATCATCATAATTTCATTGTCATCATTTAATGTTCCCTTTTAATGCTGGCATGGGTTAGGGTGGTTTCACAAGGAACTGGTGAGCCAAAGTGTCATCTTAGGCATGATTTCTATCGTAAGATGCACTTTCAAATGCCAGCCACTTTACAGAGTGTATTGGGCACTTCTTCATGCTACCAGCACTAGTGAGGTTGCCATGCAACTTGCAAGACAGAAAAAAGAGCAGAGTAGGAGGAGAAGAAAAGCTCCACTACTAAAAAGAAGTATTTGAGAGGGGAAGTTGGGGATTAGTGCTAGATATCAAAAAGATTAAATCTTTTATTTGTCTCAGTCATTTGATTGTGGCCATGCTGGAACACCACCTTGAAGGATTTTAGTTGAACAAATTGCCCCCATTATTTATATTTTATGCCTAGTATATCAGTTTTTATGCCAGCCACTAAGTCACAGGGATGTAAACACACCAACACTGGTTGTCAAGTGGTGATGGGAGACAAGCACAAACACAAACACATATAAATATATATATGTGTGTTTGAGTGGTGAGTTTCTTGCAGTTTCTGTCTACCAAATCCACTCACAAGGCTTTGTTTTGCCTGAAGCTGTAGTGGAAGACACTTACCCAAAGTGCCACACTGTTGGACTGAACCTGGAACCATGTGGTTTGGAAGCAAGCTTCGTACCACACAGCCACTAACAAAATTTCAAAACTGAACCTGTTGATGTTTCAAAAGTGATTTCATTTGAGATTGTGTTTCAAATTGGGACAGTTACAACATGGACCTGCCAGGTTAGGTACTTCAGAAAAATACAAAATCTGTTATTTTCTCTTTTCATTATTTTGTGAGGTGAAAATTTTGACGACACTAGAAATAAATGAACATATTTTGTATGTTCGTAAAATGGCTAAGATAACTCCTCCATAATGTGATAAAAATGTTACTGCATGAAAGGAGGATACACACACATACATAGATATGCGTATCTATATCCAGTATCTAAATATACTGGTTATAACTTGATTACATGATATATCACTTTGTTCTTTTATTCAATATTGAAGTATCTTTGTAATATCAGAGACTGTATGACATTTTATGAATGGTTTTTAAAATAACAGCTGCATTACCTGCAGCTGATTTTTATATATATATATATATATATATATATTTATATATTTTTTATTCTTTTTGTTTTGCTGTTAATTTGCATCTAATCAAGTGCTTTCTTTTTGTTTCCGTTATCTGAGTGTTCTTATCAATAGTTTTCTGCTTCATACTTGAACTTTCGTTTGAAGATTCGACTCTAGAAACTTGAAATTATGAACTGTAGAGATCTGATAGGGTTGAAGGGTGCATATGATGCATAATGGTGATGAACAGCAGAATAGCAATGACGGTACAGTAGACAGGAGAACGATGAGTGAGCACGAGATGATATGTAGTTGGAGAGGTTGCCAGAGTGTGGGAGGAGGAGAAGATATATATATATATATATATATAGGGCATGGGTAGAGTGAGAGACAATTTGGTGGCTCAGGGAAGAGATCAATGTAAAATGAGAGTGGAGAGGATAGTATAAGAATTAAGTAAAATGGTTCAGAGCAGTGAGAAAGATTAGTGGTATCAAGGAAAAACCGCCATCAGAGAGAAGGATGGTTGACATACTTTTAGATGGAAACTGGGTGAAAGACCCAGTTGTACACACACACACACACATATATATATATATATATATATATATATATACACCCACTGTACTTACACAACCTAGTTTTGCCCATTTGAGTACATCTTGTCAATAAGCAAATATTCCTGGATATCCCAGTCCTTTGTCATGTCCAAAACCTTTAGATCATTTCACCACTTCATCCCATATCTTCTTAGGTTTCTCTCTTACAGAAACTCCATCCACATTAAGTGATCAGTACATCACATACTTATACCAGTGCAGCCATCTTTTTTGCACCCTATATCTGATTCCTCTTTATCCCAGCTTTTTCCTCAACACATTTGAAAAGTGTTGTTCATGCACTCTTATTTCATATATCCAATGGAGCATGCTCACTTCTTTCTTTACACTTTTCTCAAGTACTCTGTATGCAAGGTCCATATCTTACTATCATGCAGTATTAGCACAGCCATTGTACAATCTACCCCTAATGCTGAGAGAGAAGATGCTTCTTTTGCATTAAAATGGTGTCTCAAATAATACCAAGAATAAAAGACTTGCATGGAATTAAGAACACTAAGCAAATAAATAAATACTATATATATATATATATATATACTAAATGTTTCATGACACCCTTAAAGCCAGAAACTTTTCAGCATCCCCGTGTATAAGCATCTGCCTGACTCTAGATTCATTTGCTTCACCCCAGATCTGATCAGAGTTAAATTCTTCCAGAAGAGGAGAAAGAGACAAACAGAAAGCAAGTGTTAGGGGCAGGGAAGAACTGAACCCAGTACAGGACTGGTTTGATATTTATTGACCCGGAGATTATGAAAGCTAATAAAACTGAAATTAATGAGACTGGAACTCAGAGTACAGAACAATCACTGCAAAACAATCTGTCTAATACTCAAACTACTTTGTCTAATAATTGCCACATGGAGAGAGAGAAGAAGAGAAAGGGGAAGAGAGAGGAAGAGAGGCAGAAACAGAGTCAGACAGATAGAGAAAGAAAGAGAGATATTATGTATGTATATATACATATATAAATGTATGTAGATATGTATGCACAATATATGTGTGTGTGTGTATATAAATAATATATGTGTGTATATATATATAAAACATTGTCGCCAAACTATGATATGTCTATTGCTATCAGCAAAGATCTTCCTGATACTGTTTAAACATAGGATTATCTAAATCAGATAATCTCCCCCATTACTTATGAGTCACTAAACAAACAGAACCACCAGGCCAAAAACTCTTTAGCAGACAAAAAAAGAAAAAAAACAACAGATAAGAACATATAAAAAGTAATGCCACAAAAGCAATAAATACAGAGCTAATTATTCTTTAACGATATATCTTGAAAACATGAAAGCGATCTAAGTCTTGAAATCCAATTATCTATCAAAAACCATTTCTGCAGATGATTCCGAATTGGCCAATCAGATGGCAATACTTTCCATGTAGTGCACAGCAATCCTACCTTATGATTCCACTCACCAATAATCACTTACATTCTGTTAAACCCACTACAACTATTACTTACTTAAGTCCTTTGTTCCCATTGGATCATAGGCCATCAACATCTCTTCTCTACTATTCTCAATACTTTCCTGTTTCTTCCCAGTTGGATCTTTGTTTAATATTCCTCCCTGAAGGAAGGCCTTCCTCTCACACATCTTGTTACTTTTGAATTGTCACTGATGCTTCTGTAACTTTGTGTCTTTTGTTTTTCTTTTTTTTAATAGTCAGGCATCTTAGCCCTATGCAAATCCATTTTTTTCTCTGGGAAGAGGTGGTCTATATTAGTCTGAGTCCTACCAAGATCTTGCATTCCACTGGCATAGCTCTCAGGGTCATTGAGACATACAAACCACTTCACTGTAACAAGGAGTGAACTTGAAGTAGACTTCAATTATCCCTAAATCCTTAAATGGATGAAATAAAATGACATACATGATCATTAACCAACTATAAGCATTTTAAAATCAAGTTAATAAATATAGGAAGTCTTAAACGCAATACAGGAAGATTTCACCAACTTATACTCAACGACGAAATGATAAATTTAGGCAATAATTATAACTGAAACTTTCTTTCAGTCAGTAATTTCTTGTAAAGCTGACTGTATTATAATTCCAAGAGATCCTATGTTGAATGACCTAATTTGTGTAGGGGAGCTTGGAAGGGCATTGTTACTATATCTGGAAAATATCACCATCAACCATCATTCTAGATGAAACTTATTTTAGAAGGCCCACTTTTACCCTCTAGTCTCAGAACGTGGTCTCAGAACTGTTTACGTAGTACCCAGAACTAATCATCTGTATCTGATCTTTTCCTAAAGATGAGTGTGTTTTCTACAGAATATGTCAAGCTTGTAGGAAATTTTACAGTTCATTATAGAAGACACTCTTGATAACCAAACAACAATCACTATTGGTTGTTGGACCCTACAACTCATCAGCTAACCATATCCAAAAGTGAAGGCAATAACCCTGGCCTTGTTCTAATAAGTTTACCTGCAGTTATCACTTCTCTCATTTAAACATACTAATAACATGCACTGGTAAAACTGAATATTGATATACACCAGAACAAACCCTTAAAGAGAGCAGCTTGTACTACAAGAGAAAAAAACAGTTAGAACATGTGATTCCACCTTAAATTAATTAACTAGACTAATATTTTCTATGAAAATGATGCAGAGAAAATCTGAACTGGGGATTCAGCAACTATTAGAAATGCATTGACATCATTATCCTAAACTCATTGTTTACTAAATGTTACCAACTCATTGTTATGAAACTCATTGTTTACCAGTTTAGTTCAATGAAAAATTCAGTAGAGTTTCCGGAAGGAAACATTGTCTAGTTCATAAAATTGTAAGGAATAATATTCCAGAAAACAACCAAAGTTTACCAAAGAAAGACATAACAGCAATTTAGACAAAAATAAAACACTATATCAGACAGTGAAAAGACTTTATAAGTTTCAACATCAGCAGCCAAAACTGGTGACACATTGCAAAGTGTCTTCTTGGAATAATATGCCTCTTCTGTATTTCAATCATAAAATTTGACACAGCTGTACACTTAGTGACAGAATAAGGCAGAGCCAATGACTTTTTCAAGCTGTGGTGGAAAAGTGCACATATCAAATAAGATGACCACTCATTAATCGTCAAGCTATCTTCTAAGTGAATGCTACGTATTGTGCTTTAATTTCATTGTATTTCTTAACCAATGGAAATCACCTCTATGATATACAAAAGGGAATCCAGAACCAATCCATCAAACTACTGATTTGTATCATTACTCATCATCATCAGAATAGTAATGAAATAAACAAGTACTATGTTACCTGTTGAAAAATTAACACATCACAAGAATAAAATTTGGCTTCTGATTAAACCACAACACAGTAGTTCTAGTAACTATCCTCTAATATATATGGAACAATTAACTGGACATTGGCCAGAAAGTATCAAAGGATTCTGCTCCATCAAAGTGACCCTTTCAAATTAATCTTGTGATCTGTCATACATCAAAGCATCAACCCCATAAAACTTAACACTTAGATTGCTTCTGTTCGCAGTTTTCGTATATAATCTAGTCAATTACCATAAAAATAAGCCACACCTCTATGCTGATGACTCCATGCTGTCTTCATTACTAGATCACTGAGCATAAGTGACTCTGCATTAACCAACTTGAATAGAAATTTTGTCAAACTGAAAGTTTTGGAGGATGAATTCTAAGGTAAAATTTGAGCCTGAGCCATAAAAGCACAAGGCTATGGTTTTATTAGGGACAAGAATTCCATTAAATCTTGTCCTATATTTTCTGAATTGTTAGCTACATATGAAAAAAAAATACAATTTGTCACTGTAAGTAACCATAAACAGTAAACTAGTATAGGTAAAATTTAGCTGCATCATATGTGAATGCTTTTTGTTCCTTCTCAAGCCACACCTGACTCATAAGGGCCAGTTTCCCGGTTTCTTTGGCTTATAGGTTCCTCACATGGACGGGACGCCAGTCCATCAGGTGAGCTGCAAGATGCAGGAGGGAAGAGTGAGAGAAAGTTGTGGCGAAAGAGTCAGCAGAAGTTCGCCATTACCTTCTGCCGGAGTCATATGAAGCTTAGGTGTTTCACTCATAAAAACACATCACCCGGTCTAAGATTCGAACCTGTGATTCCTCAACCGCAATTCTGATGCTCTAACCACTAGGTCATGTGCCTCCACATATGTGAATTCTTAGGAAACTGAAGGAGACAACAAAATCACAACCAAGCTGCCTGATTCTTTTAGACATACATGTTTAAAGAAATATGGTATATCCTGCCTTTCTTGGATGACTTATTTCAGTAGCATATTTGGCAAACTCAACTCAGTCCAAAAGAAATGTCTCAAGACTATCACAGTTAGTTGATCAGACACTGCCAGACATTTAGCCATCAAAGCTATGACTGGACCCTCTCAGTAAACAAAATACAAGCTTCAAACAGATAGAATGCACAAATCCCTTTCACCTTCATATATACATATATATATATATATATATATATATATATATATATATATATATATATATATATATGTATATATGTATATATATTATTATTATTATTATTATTATTATTATTATCATTATTATATTTATGTTTGGAGGAATTATACCAAATAAATTCAAATTTACATAAAGAATATAATTTATCAGAAAAATAAATATGACATAAATACATTGAATCATTCTACAGTTCTTCTATAATTCATCATCATCATCATCATCATCATCATCAGTAGCAGCAGCAGCAGCATCGTCATCATCAGTTAATGTCTGTTTTCCATGCTGGCATGGCTTGGACTGTTTGACAAGAGGTGGCATGGTTTCTATGGGTGGATGCCCTTCCTTATGCCAATTCTTCTATAATTATATATATATATACATATATACACACACACATGGATATAGATAGGTGTAGAGTGCATATTTTTTAAAAACCTTTGCTTAGGAAAATGAGTGTGTGTGTGTGTGGGTGTGTATGTATTGTTCTTTATAAAGAGTACTGTTTGCTTAACCCTGAAAAATTTGAAATTCTTAAGAACTCTGTGACTTGTAAACTATATATATATATATATATATAACATTTAACTTCATTCAACCAGTACACATGTGATAATATCTTATCATGACTCTAATATGATCACTAATGACTTATAGATAATACAGGAAGATTTTCTGATTCTGATTATCCTAAGCTTAAGCAGTATCATGACAATCTTTGCTGATAGGTATAGAATATGTCATAGTTTGCCAATTATTTGATATATTTATGTTGAATAGACCCCATATGTGATCTGGCCAAGATTATTCCAAGAGTGTTATGGAGACTTTGGATAATTTTCAAAGAAATCCTTTCCTATCTCTTATACTTTTAATAATTCCATAAATCACAAGAATTTATCTGATTACTAACTTAGTTTAGAATGAAAATATCTTAATAATTTATTATATCATAAATTTGAAAGTCTTCTTTTACTTAATACATATCTAAAGAATCAGAACTTTTATATAACAGAAACTAAGTTAATATACTTTCTCAACAATCTAGAAAAATAGCCAGCAGTTACTGACTTCTTGCTAATGTTTAGCTAGAAGTAATTCAGAATTCCTCAGACACTTGATTTATTCTGCTACTCTTTTATAATAATAACTAGAGTTAATTTTATTGTTTTGTGGAGGAATAATGTCAGCCCTGTCATTTCTGTAACCTAGACGATTGATACTCTTCTACTGTGTATGAGCTTAATTAAGAAAGAGATACTTTACATTCTTTTATTTACTATCATATACAGCAAGTAGAGGCAAAATAGCTGAATAGATAATTGGAGTTCCAGCTCAAAGGTTAGAAATGAATACCCGCTGTTTGCTTTTCATTTAAATTTTGTACAAAATACGTAATTCTACATTGCTTTAGTTTCTAACTAGAGAATAAGCGAGATGCTATATCTAAGAAAAGTTCCTACAATTCATTAGCATATTACCCATGAGGTAATACTTCTCTCTTATCCAATGTATCTATTTATAGAAATTACACTAGATAACTAGAGCACACACTGTAAAGTGGTTGAAGTTAAGAAGGGCATCCATCTGCAGAAACCCTGCAAAAGCAGATGTTGAAGCACAATGCAGTCTTTGACTCATTGGACAGAAACGTTAGCACACCGAGTGAAATGCTTAGCGACATTTCGTCTGCCGTTACGTTCTGAGTTCAAATTCCGCCAAGGTCGACTTTGCCTTTCGTCCATTCAGGGTCGATTAAGTAAGTACCAGTTATGTACTGGGGTCGATGTAATCGACTTAATCCATTTGTCTGTCCTTCTTTGTCCCCTCTGTGTGTAGCCCCTTGTGGGCAGTAAAGAAATAGGAACCTTGTCAAGGCATGGAATATGGATGTTAAATGCTGATAATGATGCTGATGATGATGGTAATGATGATGATGGTGATGGTGGTGGTAGTAGGGGGTGATGGGGGGGTGATGATGATGATGATGGTGATGACGATGATGATGTTTACTCCTGAACTGACCTTATAGATGTTCAAAGATTTTGAAAGGATTACTCTTAGTTAAATGCATATTTTAAATACTTTGCTTTTATCTATAATAACCTTGGCATTTAAAAACGATATACTCTTAACCAAAGAAAAATAACTAATTTAAAATGAGACTACCATCTTGCTACTGTCTAGCTAGAAGTAAATTCAGATTTTCTCAGATATTTCAATTATTTATTCTGCTCTGTCTGTTATATTAACATTAGTTAATTTCATTGTTTCTTAAAGGAATAATGTCAGTCCTGTTTTTATTTATAAGCGATTTGACATTTAAAATTGACCTGGTTATAGCCAAAAGAAGAATATGTTAAAATGAGACAGTTACCGAAACCATAAAAGTTATAGCTTATTTACATAGTTTTGTTTCATCTATTTATTGTATATTGTCTTGGTGACATGATAGGAAAATGTTCTTGTCCTTTATGTTCTCCTCTGGCATTTTTATTTTTGTTTTCTTTTTTTAATTTATTTCTCACAAGAAGAATATATCCACCAAAAATATTTACTCTTCTGAACTGTTTGATATTTTTCAAAGGTATGGATGGTGGATGTATATGGAGAGAAACTCAACACTAAGAACTTAAAGAATTAAAGTAAAAATACTATAAAATGAAAACCAATATTCCTATATGAAACAGAAAATAGATGAGATTATCTAAAATTAGTCCTTAGTTTCTTCTGAGATGGTGACAATTTTGATAAAAGCAAGATTAAACTGAGAAACAGAGATAAATGTTTTATTTATTTTTATCTTTGTTTATAACATCAGCAGTTATTTTTGAATCAGATGAGTATTTGTCTGGATCTTAAAATAGTAGGAATATAACAGATTTTAGAATAATTACATAGAGAAGACAGATGTAATTTAAGATACCAAATATCCTCTTTTTTAAACCTTTTCCTGGTGGTTCATTAAGCAACCAGCAAAGAGTTATTGGGTATGATTACTGAATATGTGATGCCTACACTCAAGGAATTTATAAAGAATAGACACAAATTTGTTCTCTAGTGAATTATCATGACCAGACTTGCTCCATTATTTTTTCAATCGACTGGCCTTCTTATCCAAAATTTCGAGCCTTGTACCCAAAGTAAAATAGATTATTTTTTAGTAAAAATCTGATTTAATCTGAATAAACCTGTTTTATTAAATAATTTTTAAAGAAGGGAATATATTTCTTTAGTATTACATCATTTATTTTTTTTTGGTACATTTAAAAAAAAAATTCAGCTGTTTGTTGCCATTAAAGATAAAGCTGTCAGCTAAGCTAACAACAGTTAAAGGTTTAAACCTTAATTATGATCTGTTTTCTTCCTTGAGGACAATAGAGAAAGTGAGATATCATTAATGATTACACATTTGTTTTTAGGTAATATATTAATATCAGGGTAGGGAATAATAATGCTGACAGAAGCTGCACTCAAAGGCTTGAAATAGAATTTGGTTGTATAATTAAACATAATAAAGTTTAACATTTTGTAAAAAAAAAATGGAAAACAATTTAGGGCTTTTAACCATTAAAAATAAATTACTGATTAATTTCCACTTTGTCTCACTGTCTATTAATTAGCAAAAATGAAAAAAAAAATTATGAACAATTGGATATTACTAGAAATCATCTTGATCGTTTTACAAACAATAATAATGATAGTAGTAGTGTAGTAGTAGTAGTAGTAGTAGTAGTAGTAGTAGTAGTAGTAGCAGCAGCAGCAGCAGCAGCAGCAATGATGACAACGATGATGGCAATGTCTTTTTATATTT
This sequence comes from Octopus sinensis, assembly GCF_006345805.1. Classification (NCBI taxonomy): domain Eukaryota; kingdom Metazoa; phylum Mollusca; class Cephalopoda; order Octopoda; family Octopodidae; genus Octopus; species Octopus sinensis. The sequence goes on from NC_043000.1 coordinate 50,304,150, forward strand.
GCTACAGGGATGTCACATGAGAGGACATTATAAACACAGGTTTCAATTTGTGTGGGCATTTACATAAAACTGGGTGAGTGCCTCAATTTAAGAAAGAAAACAGTATTTTTCTCTTTTTTTCTTACTTGTTTCAGTCATATGACTGTGACCATGCTGGAGCACCACCTTTAGTCAAGCAAATCAACCCTAGGGCTTATTCTTTGTAAGCCTAGTACTTATTCTATCAGTCTCATTTGCCAAACTGCTAAGTTACGGGGACGTAAGCACACCAGCATCAGTTGTCAAGCGATGCTGGGGGGGGGGGAACACAGACACACAAGCACGCACTCATATACATACATATACATATATACAACAGGCTTGTTTCAGTTTCTTTCAACCAAATCCACTCACAAGGCATTGATCGGCCTGAGGCTATTGTAGAAGACACTTGCCCAAGGTGCCATGCAGTGGGACTGAACCTGGAACCACGTGGTTCGTAAGCAAGCTACTTAGCACACAGCCACTCCTACGCCTATGTATTTAGATCATTGTTGCTCAAACTGATGCTTCTTGTATCATTTAAATGAAACTTTTAGCAGCTAATTCAAATAGCTATTTCTCATGAAATGAAAGAAAAAGCATTTAGCCAATCTAGAGTTCTTTTGTTATACTGAGCATCAGTCAAATAACCTATCCTGCTTACAGTATGTGGCTGACAAAATTGAACCATAAGACTGTACAGGTACAAATAGTATAAACAAATTATAGTACCTACTTTGATAGTATGGAAGAAAAGGCTCTCAGTGGATTACTCAGTAACATAGTCATCTTGTAAGCATTGTATTCATAGTTCTGATTTCCTCAGTAGGCTTGTTGCATCTTTTTTCTTTTCCCCACATTGAGTACTCATAATGTCTAATATCATTTACATTAAAATATCTGCAGTTAATTGATTAAAAAAAATGTTTTTGTGACCTCATTCAGTCAAAATAGATTAGGACCAACACTGTTCTAATATAAATATCAAATGCTTTTTCCTCTTCATATCAAACAAGACAGTCATGTTACAGCTATCAAGAACATTGTCATCAAAGGGGAAGATAAATGGAACATGTAGTATTCGTTTGAAATATAGCAATTAATTTGTTTATACTTGATTCATTGCTTTTTCAACCAATTGGATTAATGATTTAGTTCAATGGTTATAATGTTAGAAATAGTGTAGGTACTATATTACCGAATATTTGATTGAACTGATTCCAAAGAATGTTGTTCTTTTCTTTTTTATTTTTGTCTATTTAATGTCATATTAGTATGAAAGAAACAGCTAAATATTTCATTAACTGCAACAGTTAAAAACATATTAAGTGCACACATAGTTAATATGTTTTACATCTGTTTCATATACATACACATAAACATATATATGTATATATATATATTTTTTTTTATATATATATATGTATGTATATGCATATATGTATATATATATTATATATATATATATATATATATATATATATATATGTATGTATGTATGCATATTAAAACACTTGTAAAACATATTATGTATGTATGGGTATTTGTGTAGTTTTATATATATATTATATATATATATAATGTGTATATGGGTTTGTAAAACATTTTGCATTGACCTGTTCTGTACTACTAATATCATTCTTAAACAGATCAGGAAATCCATATGTAGATATTCTGTTCCATATGGTTGGCTGTTGTGCAATTTACCTTCTATAGAGGCTAATGGCTCCTGAATTGCTTCAACTGAAGCTTATTCACATGCTGTATTGCAAAGATACTTCTCAAAGAAAAGTTTATGAAGAAGCAAATTATTAGAGAATACATGGATTATGAAAGTGTGATGAAGTATTGATTCCTTATATGAGAAGCCATAAACTTGTAATCTCTCGGGTTGATTTTGCTTAAGACCAAATATTTCAAGCTAGAACTGGACAAAAATAGATTACTGTTATTGCTGCTGATGTTGATGTTGTTTTTGTAGTTGTTTTTGTTGTTGTTGTTGTTGTTGCTGTTTTTGTTGTTAGGGCAGTGGATCGGCAGAATTGCTACAACATTGGAAGAAATGCCCTGTGGTATTGCTTCTAGCTCTTTTACTTCTAAGTTGAAATCCCTCCAAGGTTAACTATGCATTTCATTCTTCTAGTGTTGATAAGATAAAGTATACCAGTCAACTATTGGGATCAATATAATATAAATGTTACCTCCCTCTCCTTCACCACAATTTCCTGGCCTTGTACACATATTAGAAACAATTATCATCATCATCATCGTCAGCAGCTACAATTCAAGAATTTGGACCTGGAGACCTTCATTTCCAGTAACTTCGAGGGCCACCTCCCAGTGGTGTCGGGCGTCAACAAAGAGCCCTCGACTACAACAAGACAACCAAAGTTCTTTTTATAATAATTTTTTTTTCAAGGTCTGGGGTCTTCCGCCCCTAAACCCTAGACCATCACCTAATCACCCTTACCCATCTTGTTGCTTAACAACAACAACAACAACAACAACAACAACAACAACAACAACAACAACAACAACAACAACAACAACAACAACAACAGCAGCAGCAGCAGCAGTAGTAGAGGTGGTGGTAGTCAATTGTCTTATAATATTAATTTCATAAATTTTGTCTGAAAGTTAATCAACTGATACTCTGCTGCTGAAATATCTGTGGGCAATTAATGTGTTTATAGTAATATTGAAGTAGAAGTTAATAAGGTACACTAGCACACTTTATAATTTTGCTTTTCACTGATTGGTAACAATCATTATTTCATAGAAATCACGACCAGATGGCAGACATAACAATTTTAAGTATAGCAGAAATGTTAAGTATGTTACGTGTTTGTGTGTGTGTATACAAACACACTCACACAACGCAGATATATAAATATTTCATGAGTAACATAATACATAAAGTTACTTACTCTCATTCTCAACATATGAGTACACAAATATTGTACGCAATATTTATGTGTCTATATGCATATGCATATGTATGTATATAATGTATGTATATGTATGTAATGTACGTATGCATGTATGTATTTTTATGCATATGTGTATACATATATGTGTATATATATATATATATATACATAGGTGCAGGAGTGGCTGTGTGGGTTCAGTCCCACTGCGTGGCACCTTGGGCAAATTTCTTCTACCATAGCCTCGGGCCAACCAAAGCTTTGGGAGTGGATTTGGTAAACAGAAACTGAAAGAAGCCCATCATATATATATATATATATATGTGTGTGTGTGTGTGTGTATATGTTTGTGTGTTTGTGTTTGCCCCCACCAACACCGCTTGACAACCGATGATGGTGTGTTTACGTCACTGTAACTTAGCAGTTCAGCAAAGAATAAGTCCTAGGATTGATTTGCTCAACTAAAGGCGGTGCTCCAGCTTGGCTGCAGTCAACTGACAAACAAATAAAAGAATAAAAGAATATATATATATATATATATATATGTGTGTGTGTGTGTGCATATATATACACATATATATGTAGACTTATATATATATATACATGTATATATATTTAATATATAAAATATATATATATATATATATATATATATATATATATATATATAACAAATGAAAGACAGAAGAGGAAATATACAAGAATATATTATTAACCACAACAATTGTTTTGACACATTTAGCATCAATTCCTCTTGTGGAACACTCAACAACTGGTTCTGGCATATCCGTTGGTGCAGATGTATCTTGTCAGGTGATAAATAAATTAAAAAAACCTTATTAAAGTGACTGTTCCACAATCCAACTTTCTGTTTTGTAGAGAGTAACACAGCCAGAAGGAGGAAAATTCTTCATATATATATAGAAGGTCCAAAAATATTATTTTATATTCCATCTTCTGTCTTTCATATGTTATTTACCTAATGATCACTCTGAAAGTGACCGTGCTTTACCACGAAGTTACCAGGTGTGAACCATTCATTTAATATACATATATATATATATACATACATAAAAAAAAAAATATATATCTATATATATATATATATATATATATATATATATATATATATATATATATATATATGTATGTATGTATATATATTTAAATATATATATTACACACACACACACACACACACACACACACACACACACACACATACATATATATATATATATAAAATCCAAATTGAGGGAGTAGAGCAGGTAAAATCCAGGCTACATATGTATATGTTTCCTAGCTAGCAGATCCTCTGATGTTATAATTACTCAGTGAAGGCTACTCCGCAAGCAACTCATCAGGCCAAAGATTCCTTAGTTAAATGAAGGTTACATTGTCATCAAAGAATCCCAATAACTGTGAGCTATAAAAGATATTTTTCAGCTTATCGAACTTCAATATAGGAAAAGCCCACAACCTTTGATGCCAATAAATCACTATTGTTCCTGAGCATTGTTTTTTTATGCCCACCATGAATGCGTGAAGCTTACAAAATCCGTATACATAGATCCTTGGATCTTATAGATACATAGAGCTATGAATATGTATTTATGTATATACATATATATATATATATTATATATATAATATATATATATATATTATATATATATATATGTATATATATATATATATGTATATATATATAATATATGTATATATATATATATATATTATATATAATATATATATATATGTATATATATATGTATGTATGTATATGTATATACATGCTTATACAGACAGAGCAAAAGATGAATGACAAAATGTAGGAAATTGATAGTAAAAAGTTTACAAATCATAAACACCCTAAGAAAATGCTATAGGATGTTATATAAAATCTTGGAAAGATCAGTCCCTCAGAACTGACAACATAGCATCAAGAGGCATAGTATAATATGGTGCAGATTCATCAAACCAATATATTACTATTCACAGATTTTCATCATTCTAATGTTGATAAAATAGTTAACAGTTATATAAGGAGGAAGATTACAAGTGCTTGAATCCAAGTCAATATTTTTATGGTCAACTAGCCCCATGCTTTGTATTCAAGCATATTGTTGCTGTTGTTGTTGTTGTTGTTAGTACATCAGACATAATGTTTGCAGTATTTCTTCCCAGCTCTTTGTGTTCTGAGCTCAAATACTGCCAAGATCAACTTATCCATTCATCCTTTCAAAGTTAATTAAATAAGTACCAGTTGAGCACATGTCAATGTCATCAACTTACTTTTGCCTTCAAAAATCACTGGCCTTTTGCCAAAAATTATTATTATTATTATTACTACTACTATTAAAGCAGCAAGCTGGCAGAAATGTTAGCATGCCGGGCAAAATGCTTAGAGGTATTTTCATCTATCTTTACTTTTTGAGTTCAAATTCTGCCGAGGTCATCTTTCGCTTTCATCCTCCTGGAGTTGATAAAATATGTACCAGTTCAACAGTGGAGTCAATGTAATTGACTTATCCCCTCTCCCAAAATTGGTGCCCTTGTGGGAAAATTTGAAACCATTGTTATTATTATTATTATCATTAAAGCTGTCAGCCTGCAGAATCGTTAACATGCTGAACAAAATGTTTAATGGCATTTTGTCTGCCTTTATGTTCTATGTTATAATTCCACCAAGGTCAATTTAGCCTTTCATTCTTTCAAGATCAATAAAATAAGTACATATTGAACACTGGGGGCAATGTAGTCAACTTATCACTCACCCAAAATTACTGGTCTTGTGCCAAAATTTGAAACCATTATTATTATCATTATTTGGCAGAATTGTTATGGCACCAGAAAAAAGGCATCTCGGTATTTGTTCTGGCTTTAAATCTCTTCTGAGTTTAAATCTAGCCAAGTTCATGTTTACCTTTTATCTGTGCAAGCTTCAATAAAATAAACTGACTGTCAAATTCCAGGGTCAATAGTATTGACTACTTCCCTCCCCTCAAAACTGACCATTTGACTGATCGTTAGCAACTCCCATCAAGATAATCCTTAATTGCCTTTCATCCCTCCTGGGTTGACAAAATAAAATACCTCTCATGTACTTGGTTCAATGGTATTAACTAATCACCTCCCTTTAAAACTACTGGCCTTCAGCCTAAATTAGAAACAATTATTATTATGAATAGTTCCATTATTTCACCAAAGACTGAGTCTATATTTGCTTGAGCTAAATTTCTGAAAAATATACTCCGTTAATTCCTATTATGTTTACTATTACTGTAATTTGTATTGAAACTTGTCCTTGTTTTGTTGAAGCAAATTCCTTCTGCCAAAATATGCAGTCAATATTACCAGTATTAACCTTCTCAGCCAATTATATATTCAAACATATAAGGCATTTATTTCAGATAAATCTTATAGGAAAGCAATCAGATGTATTACAGTTAATCTAAATTAAGTCACTGCAGAATGGCCTAAAACTCAATTCTTATGCTTGAGAAATCACAAGCTGTTCATATGATGCTGGTCAACATTTTATTACTATCTACTGATTTGGATATTTCAATCAAATTGTTCTAATTTTGATTTCCTATAATCTTAACTAATTATTACCAGCCTAGATATTATTATTTATATTAACAGTGGATTAGAAAAATTGCTAGAGGACTAGGTGAAATATCTTGCAGTAATTAGAAGCCTTTACACTCTGAGTTCAAATCCTACGAAGGCCAACTATTCCTTTCATTTTTCTGATCTGGTGAAATATGGTTTCTCTCTAGTATTGGAGATGGATGCTTTGAGTTCATACTCAGCATAGGTTAGCTATATTTTTCATTCTTCCAATGTTAATAAAATAAAGTGCCAGTCTAGAACTGGGGGAAATTTAATCAACAATACCTCAAATGTCGTGGTCATGTACCAATGTTAGCAACATTGAAGAACAATAATGTTTTCTACTTTTGGCACAAGGCCAGTAATTTTTAAGGAAAGCTGATTACCCTAACCATAACCTAATGCTCAACTGGTATTTCTTTTATCATCCTCAAAAGGATGAAAGGCAAAGTCAGCTTTGACAGCATTTGAGCTCAGAATGTAAAAAGCCAGAAGCAATGCTAGAACATTATGATCAGGGCTGGCCCTAGGGTTGCCGGCACCCCAGGCAAGCTGAACTTTGGTGTGTACAAACTGACAATTGTGGCACTTTCCTTGTCTTTATCACACTCCCCTTGGTATCCCTTAGCACCTGGCGCCCTGGGCAGCTACACAAGTTACAGGTACCTTGAGCTGGCTCTGGTTATGATTATTGTCATGGTTCTGGCTTGTATTCATAGAAATAGTAATGGAAATCTGCAGTGCATCCCATGTTAAACACATCCCATTAAGGCATCTGTCACTGTGTGGATAGCTTACTTGGTAACAAAGAACTTTACAATGACAACATAAAAGCTTACAGAGAAAAACAAAAGCTGCTGGAAAACATATATTAAATAGTAATAATGAATATAATCATAACTATAGATTATTAGACTTTATTTTCATTGAAATTTACATCTAAGATGAACCAGACAGAATTTAAAAAAATATTGTCTTAAGTCCAGTACTGGCAATCTGCTGTCCCTCTAAAGGGTAGGAAAGAGTAAAACATCACATTTAATCAAATCAGAACCTTGAAATTCCTAGACAACAATCATGAAATAAAGTAAATAAATATTGATTTATAGACGTGAAATTTCTCACAGATGACATAAATAAATACTCAAGTGTGTATTAGTATGTGTGTTTGTGCGTGTGTGTGTGTGTGTGTGAACATCATCTATCAATTTTGCTTCTAGCTAATACACATTGATTTCATTAGTTCTCTCCCCAAGGACATCTTTCTACCAGGAAAATGAATTTGATTCTGTCTTCTCATTATTACTTGTGTTCTTCTGTGATTTAATATCAGTATAAATAGTTATGGTTGTCTTTCTTGATTGTTTGTGCTTGAAAATGACTGAACAAATTTACTCTTAATTGTGAAACAGTATATAACTTACAATATACCTTTATATGTTATGATAATGTAGCTACATCTGTGACAGAGTATTTTTAAAATTTCTGTTGAGACATAATTTTACTATGTTAAAGATATTTGCTTTCTTTCTTATTTTCTATCTTCTTCCTTCTTCTTTTCTCTTTTGTCTGTAAGGAGGAAAATATTTTGAATTTTGTTATTTTAGATCTGTTTTGCTTTATATTTTATCAGCATACAAATTTTGTAGAACAGTTCAACATATTAAAAATTCTTGTCCTTTTGATAGATGAAAACAGTTGTTAAATCTCTGGCAATTGCTACAAGTTAAAAAAAAAAAAAAATTCTTTTTTGCATTTATTATCATTGGTTGCAATCTTTGTTAGAAATGTAATCCATCTCATTATACAAACCTGAGCAGAATTCTTAGAATTTAATTAAGAAAAAACAAAATAAAGCAAAAAAATGGCAAACATAATTCCTTCTCCTATCTTTTCATCCACAATGATTGGAAGCATAATGTTATCAAGTAGTTATTGTTATCACAATAATGGATCCCAAACTCTTTATTTGCTTAATGTTATCGGCTGCTTATTGTCACCAAAAAGATTTTGCTTCACAGAGATCACGCCAAATGAATTCTACAATTATACAGTATGGCTTAGGGCACTTTGTGCTTCTGATATGTAAGCAAAGTTAGGAACAGACATGACTGTATGCCTAAGACGTTTGCTTCACAACCACTGCTACCTTGGACATGAGTCTTCTACTATAGCCCCAGACCGACCATATTGGTAGTCTCTCATAGTCCAAGAAAGCTGGTTCTACAATTTCTTCTTGTCAAACAACCTGCAAGAAGTTTATGGTGAAGTTTATAGTAATCAGATGTTTGTGTTGTACATTAGGCTTACTCTCTCCATCATATCAATGTTGCCTGAATTTGTGCAGGTTCTACTACATGTCAGGTCATGACTGCAACACCTTAACCAACTAGCCATGTACCCTCACATATACATTCAAATATACACAAACACAAACATATGTATGTGTGTGTGTGTGCCTGTGTATGGTTGTGTCTGTATATATGTGTATGTGTCTGTATCTCTTTGTCTCGACACTGTGTAATTGTTTTAAATGGGTATCACTATACAAGTGGTGTTTTCAGTTTCAAATCCCCTGCAAAAATGCGTTTGACCAAGGAGAAATATCATCATACTTGGAAACAGTTGAGGATTGGAAACAATGAATGCATCTAGCTATTGAAAATCTTCCTCATAAAAATTTGTCTGACCTGTGCAAGCATGGAAAAGTAGACATTAAAATTATCATGATGATGATCATGATGACAATGATGATAAGGTTTACTTGTGAATAATTTGTTTGATGCACTTTTCTGTTTTATGTGATTTACTTATATAAATATCTGGAACAAGATTTAGTCAATGAAAGAGTAGATTCTTCGTGATTAAGGACATAATAGAATTTCTCATTATTATATGTTATTTGTTTCCATCATTGTTTTTATTTCATTTATTCAACTTATTTTTACCATTCTTAGTGTTTACTTTTGTAAATTCTGTTCTCTTGCAATTATTAAAAGAATCTATGATAATGTTTTGATTAAAACCTTGTGTTTATATAAACTGTGATCTTTTTATTGTATTATTTCAAATCCATCGCATTTACACATAAACAAACAGGAAATTTTTTTTTTTGGAAATAATGTTCATATTTTCTTTTTTCTACTTCTTAGAAAGTCTTGTACCTGTGAAGAAAATCTATATTTTTTTTATTTCTCTGATCAACCCTTTACCTATTCTTCAGCATTAACATACTAAAAATTCAAAGCCACAGTCAACAGCTATGTGGCATCAATGACAGCCTATTACTTTATACCTAGGTTTCTTCCAAACAAAATTTGGTAATTTATTCTTTATCTTTTGCTTGTTTCACTCATTTGACTGTGGCCATGCTGGGGCATCACATTGAAGGGTTTTAGCTGAGCAAATTAACCCTAGGCCTTTTTTTCTTTTTAAGCTTGGTACTAATACTATCGATCTCTCCAACTGAACTGCAAAGTTAAGGGGAGGTGAACAAAGGTTGCCAAGCAGTTGTGGGGACAAATACAGACAGAAAGACACACATACATAGATACACACACACATATATCTTGAAGACAATGTGGCCCAGAGGATTAATAAAAGAGAGAACAATAGCAGAAAAACTAGTAGATGACAGGAGGAAGAGATAGAATACAGATGCATTTAATGTCATCCCTTGCTACATGGGCTGTATAGGGTAATGAAAAGGGGAATAGGACAGAGATTGAATGTCAGAGAGGTGAGAGGGTCAGTTAGATTGAATACTATCCTTAACTCTTTGGTATTTAAACTGGCCATATCCGGCCTAAATATTCTACCTGTCTTATGTTAAAACTGGCCAGATTCAGCATTTCACTCCTGCCCCGCAATGTCATTCTAAAAATAGACCATTAAATCTTTGAAATCTCTACAAGATAATACATGATTAATTTTTTTTAAATGTAAATAAATAAGCATTATATTTGACAGAGTAAACTGAATGCTAAATGGTCAATTACATGGGCAGCATGATACAGTGATTAAAAGGGATAAAGGTAAAAACAAAGGTAAAATTACCTTCTTGAGTCATACTGACTCACAAGAGCTGGTTTGCCAGTTTCATGGTGTATACATTCCCCTTTTGGACAAGACACCAGTCTGTTGCAAAATTACTCATTTTTGCCAGCTGAGAGGACAGGAGCAATGTGAAATGAAGAGTTTTGCTCAAGAACACAATATATCACCTGGTCCAGGAATCGAAACCACAATTTTACGATTATCGTCCAACACTATCACTACTAAGCCATGTACCTCCACTAATAGAAGAGATTCACTACCCCCTCTATATATATAAAGGCAGTATGGAATAGTAAATAGAAGAAAGGGTTGATGGAAAATGGGTGAATGGATAGAGAAATGAGTGGACACAGGAGAATTCTGCAAAGGCAGAGGGGTAAAGCAGAAGAAGACATAACTGTGACATATTGGATGAGAGACCCAAATTTAGATATATTTAGCCTCCCAGACAATGAGGTCCTAGTTTACTTTCATATAGTACAAAATAAGAGATGAACACACTGTGAACATTTTGAGCAAACGTTTGTTTGATCAGGGTTGCTGACCAGGGGCTAAACTACAATAACAATGACAAGTGTAAGTGTAACAGCAACCTCATTAATCACACAAGTCTAGAAAGGCTTGTAAAATAATATATGGGTATGGTTCCACTGTATTGGGTTAAATGAACTAATAACAAAAAACAAAAATGCAAAAACATTTCATCCTACAAAAGCTCAACTAACCTTGACTCTAGCTCCCACCATGTAACTTCTGCTGCCATAAAACAAATAATAACAAAACACTATTTTTGTTATATTTTATTTTTCAAACTTTTTCTTTTATTATCATATTTTTTTTTTCTACTACAAGTGAGAATAGTCCAGAATGAAGATTGAAAATATCAATAATGTTTAATAATGGGATGAAAGGCAAAACTGATATTAATGGGAATTGAATTCAGAAAACTGAGATAGTGAAGAAGATATAACAAAAGAATTAATATGACTTGATATACTGAATGCACTAAATCCACTGTCTCTCTCTCACTAAACAAATAAAACAAATGGAAACAAATAAGAAAACAAAACAATATATGATGTAATGGAAATTAGATTAAAACATCCTTTTTTTATATTTTATTTTTTTATTTTCGATGACAACAATGTTTCGATATATTGGTTTGTGTTTATGTGAATATATATATATATATATATATATATATATATATATATATATATATATATATATGTATATATATATATTAATATATATATGTATATATATATATATATGTAATATATATATATATATATATATATATATATATATGCATGCATATATATATATGTATATAACCACACACACAAACACACACACACATATATATATAATATATATATATATATATATATATATATATATATATATATATATACAGATATGTAAATATATACTCAAACCTTATATCTATATAAACACTGAATTGAGAGAGATCTGAAAATAACAGCAAAGCACTAATAGACCTCAAATTATGTATCTGTCACTTACATGCTGAGCAACCACAAACACGTAAATAAATAAACAAGTAAATAAATAAATACAGATATATGTATATGTATGTATATACATATATATATATTATATATATATATATATATATATATATATATATGTGTGTGTGTGTGTGTATGTATATATATAATATATATATATATAGATAGATAGATACACACACACATACACACACAGTGATGGAAATGAAATGGGTTTTAAAAAGGGTACACTCGGGTCTATGAGGCTGATATTGCAAAGGAATGGTTAGGACTAATGCTAACAGCTCCTCTCTCTCTCTTTCTGCTGAAAAGTTAGAGAACTGTCTCCCCATGTACCCTGCTTCCATTTCCACCACCACTGCACAGATAGATAGATACATACATACATAAATACATATATATATATATATATATATATATAAGTGTTGGGGTGTTGGTGCATGTTTATAAATTTATACACACACACACTTGCATACATACATGTGTATATATGTATGTATACACGTTTATATACACACAAACAAAACGATCTTTTGCTGCCCAAAGGCAAATGCGGCTTTTAATTTTACTCTGTTTCTATTAATATGCACTAAACAACCATTAGATAAAATATCATTTCTATTTTATATTTTCTCTCTAATATTTTGATCAACATTGAAAAATTAACAAATATATCAATCTCCAAACAAATTGTTTTGTCTACTTAGTCTTTCCTCTATTAATTCTACAAATTAAGTAAAAACTAAAATACAATAAAATTAAGTGAAAATAAAATAAAACATAATTAAATATAATAAGAAAGGAATTAAAATCCATAAATGAAATAACTTCAATATTGTTTCTAATTTAGGTACAATCCACCTCCTTAAATGATAATAATTGTTTTTGCTTCAGGCACAAAACCAGCAAATTTTGAGGTGTGGTGGTTAGTCTGTATCATCAATCTCAATACTCTCCTTTACAAGTTCCAGTGTTACATAAAATGTACTTGTGCCAGTGCTGCATAAGTGCACCCATGCTGGTGGCACATAAAAAGCACCCAGCACACTCTGTAAAGTGGTTGGCATTAAGTAGGGAACCCGGCTGTAGAAACCATGCCACATCAGACAATTGGAGTCTTGACAACTATGCAGCTGGCCAGTTCCAAGTCAAACCATCCAACCCATGCCAGCATGGAAAACAGATGATCCCCCAAAACTGCAAAATTAAATATTGGTAGGATTTGAACTCAGAAAATAAAGAATCAGAAGAAAATATCTGCCAAGCTTTTTGCTTTTGACATTCTGATGATTCTACCAACCCCTAAATAATTATTTTCAGTTTAGGTACAAGGCCAGCAATTTTGAGGGTTCAAATTGATATTATCAACCTTAATACTTGACTGGTACTCTATTTTATTGAACTTGAAAGGACGAAAGGCAAAGTTGACCTTGGCAGGATTTGAACTTAGAATATAGTCAAAAGAAATATTGGGTTCAAATTTCAGCACAAGGCGAGCAATTTTGGGGTGGGGGCAACTCAATTACATTGAACTTAGTGCTCAACTGGAACTTATTTTACAAACCCCAAAAGGATAAAAGTCAAAGTTGAACTTGATGGAATTTGAACTCGGTATGTAAAGAAGGATGAAATACCTCTAAACAAACGATTTTGCCAGTTCACCACCTTGATAGTGAAAAGAAATGTTGCAAAGTATTTTGTCTGTATATCTGATGATTCTGACAGAGCAAGGTGGGGTGAAATGGAAAATTTTTTTAATATTGTTGAGGTAGATTTTCATTGGCTTGATGACCCACCTGTCACCAGTCCTCACCTTTTTTGAAGCAAAAGAATACTTTCCTGTACCTAGATGTGTTTTCATACACTAGAAATGAATGACCCCACTTGTATGTTAGAGATGTTCTTATATAATTCTTGCACAATGTCATGATAAGGAGTCACAAACACATATACAAGCATCCATCAATATATTGATATATATTTATACACACACACACACACACACAAGTTTCTTTCAGTTTCCTTCTGCCAAATGTACTCACAACACTTTGTTTGACACAGGGCTATAGTAAAAAAACACTCAGAAGGAATGACCCTAAAACCATGTGGTTGAGAATTGAACTTCTTGACCACACAATCATGCATTCACCTATTATGCTTTGGCTGTCTTGGTGGGTATTGTAGAAGCTACATACCCAAACTGCCATGCAATGGGATTGAACCTGAAACTGCATAGCAGATTTTTTTAAAGCCTTTCCTATCTCCAATCCTTACCTGTTTACAAGCAAGGCAATACTTCCTTATGGCCAAACCTATCTTCATATAGGACTAGAAGCAAATAACACCACAAGTAGAGTGATGCTGATTTACAACAATCACATAATATCAAGAAAACAGAAACGCACACACACATACATACAAACACGCATGCACATATATAAATGTATGTATATATCAAGAGAATAAAAGTATATCTAAAATATCTATGTTAAGAAAATACATCTTGTGCTACAATAATACTGAATATGCTGATGTAGGAATCTATAACTAAAGGATTTTGTATGAATATCTTCTTGTTATCTTTGATATTATCTTTGTAATTATTTTAGGAAATATTTTATACTTGCAATACTAATCGGAACAATAGAAACTGTTGTATTTTATTTTTGATAGATCATTTCATGAATATATATGTTTATCTCCTATATCTTAAGTATTTATTTTTGTTATTTCATTTTATTTAGTATTGTACCAAAGTGGTTTTAGACATGACAAGAATAATGTGAAGTAATTTTATGACAAGTAACAAAATCATTCAAAATCTAAACCAAAACCATACAGATAGATGCATTTACTTTCGTACTGTCAGTAAACAAATTAAGTTTGCTAGTTATATTAAATTTTCTAGTGACTAATTATGATTAAACAGATCTGTTGTTGTCTTTCTTTCAGAATATTCTTCTGTACAGACTGAACTGTGGTATGCATATGGAATGGCTTATAGCTTCCTCCAAGCATATGGGAGTCATCTTGCTGTCTACAGAATTTAACTCATAGACATTTTAGATATTGATAATATTGTCTTGGTGCCATACATTTCTTACTCAGAATAATTACTCCAGAGAAATTAAATGAAGTTGTCTAAATTAGTTTTCAAACAAGGCATTGCTTCATTAATTCAAATATTAGTTTCTTGTATAAGAATTTTTTTCCTAATTTATTTCATTACTAACTTGCATCTGTCCTTTAGATATTTCTTTTCATATTATATTCACTCCAGTTTTTAGAAACTTTGTGAAGATTTTTTTTACCTGGAATTCAACGACAGATCAGAATACATCACAATAGAATCAGATAAATTCTAGAGCATAGAAATAAAAAAGTCACATTAGGCTGGTTGATCATACAGAATTTTCCTCTATTGTAAAGACCATATTTCTTTGACAAATTTTTAAATGGACTATGTCAAACTAAGACTGATTATTTTATGATTTCTTTGATTCCTGTATCTTGTGTATTCCAAATATATTTTGCCAGTATTTTGATGCATTCCATGGAATGGTATTGGAATTAGTTGTGCTTGTTGAACCAAAATTATACACACACACACACACACATATATATATATATATATATATATATATATATACATATACTCTTTTACTCTTTTACTTGTTCCAGTCATTTGACTGTGGCCATGCTGGAGTACCACCTTTAGTCGAGCAAATCGACCCCAGGACTTTTTCTTTGTAAGCCTAGTACTTATCCTATCGGTCTCTTTCATCGAATCACTAAGTTATGGGGACATAAACATACCAGCATCAGTTGTCAAGCGATGTTGGGGGCACAAACACGAACACACAAACATATACACAGACATACATATATATATACATATATATGACGGGCTTCTTTCAGTTTCCGTCTACCAAATCCACTCACAAGGCTTTGGTCGGCCCAAGGCTATAGTTGAAGACACTTGCCCGAGGTGCCATGCAGTGGAACTGAACCCGGAATCATGTAGTTGGTAAGCAAGCTACTTACCACACAGCCACTCCTATGCCTATATATATATATATATATATATATATATATATATAGATAGATAGATAGATAGATAGATAGATAGATAGATAGATAGATAGATAGATAGATAGATAGATAGATAGATAGATAGATAGAAAAATAGATAGATAGATAGACAGACAGACAGACACACAGACAGACTGACATATATATATATATTTAGTCATGGAACTACTGAAAACATACCTATATTACTCTAATCCTTCCACCATTTTTGACAAACTGGAATATACTAATATCCTCAACTGAGGATATTCCCTCATTTTTACATCTCTCTGACTGCTCCCTCTCCAATGACAGATTACATGTCTTATGGAATCCTTTCTCCATATGAGGATCCACATGCTTGGCTATGCTAGAAACAGCTATAAGAGACTGTATGTTTATATTGTCTATCTAAACTACATGTCCTTTTCAAGTGATGCCAAATGCTTTGCTTTTTTTCATTTTTACTTTGATATATACTTATTTGCCTACTGAAGGAAAAAAAACATTTATAGCTAGCTCTGTTAGGCAATCTCAATACTATATTCACAGTTACAGTTAAAACCAGAATTCTAGTGGTTGTAAACATAACTGAGCACTCATAGTAGATACCATCAGTTGACAAAATCTCCTTATAAATTCTGTGTATGTGTCATCATAATCATCATCATCATCATCATCATCATCACCATCACCACCATCCTCATTGTTGTCATTTTACATCTGCTATCCATGCCATCATGGTGTGGACAGTTCATCACAATCCAAGTCAGTTCTTCTTATTGATAGCCACTGTCCTCATACACAGATAAGAGTCTGCTTGCTTTACTTTTGGCTTGGTCTCTACAGCTTTATGTCTGCTTCTGCTGCCTTTCCCACATCCTTGACAACATCATACCATCTCTTTATCACTACTCATCTCCCTGTCATTTTCCTCTGTATCACTTATTTCTCTCTCACTATCACTCGTGACATTTGTATAACAATAGACTGCATAGAGCCTGCCCACACACAATCCCCCTTTCCACCATCATTTT
>NC_043000.1:50326414-50363914 GCF_006345805.1 Octopus sinensis
AAATTATATGCATAGTTACCTTTGAAAGGAAAGAGAACATTCAGTAAGGTATCTATAGATATACTATAGCTGAATAAAAACCCCATAATATGACTGTGGAGGCTGGAATACCTTTGATATATATAAATGTATACATATCATTATATCAAATATAAACATATATCACCATCATAATCATCATCAACAACAACATTTAATGTCTGTATTCCATGCTGGCATGGGTTGGACAGCTTGATAGAAACTGGCAAGGTTAGAGGCTGCACCATTTCCATAGTCCATTTTTGCTTGGTTTCTACAGCTGAATGCCCTTCTTAACACCAACCATTTTACAGAGTGTACTGGGTGCTTATTTTTCATGGCATCATCATCAGTGCATTTTACATGGCATCAACACCAATGCTTTTTATATAGCACCAGCTCCTACACCAATGCTTTTTATGCCCCACCTTGGTTTTAGGATCTCAATTCTCTTGTGGTGGGTAGGTCCTCTCAAGTACAGCAATGCACCACATATCTCGGTTCTCTGTCATCTCCTTCATAAGGCTCAGCATTTTGAGATTAGCCTTCGGTACTTCATCCTATGTCTTCCTGGGTCTCCCTCTTCCATAATTTCCCTCCACTGTAAGTGACTGGCACTTCTTAATGCAACTGTCTTCATCCATCTGTATCCTCGTATATATATTTACACATATGATACATATAAACATATATTTAATTATATGACATGTATAAACATATGTATATCGTTATATCATATCTCTGCTTGGTCAGGGCAGTAATAGAGCTAAACAATATCAGTGACAACATCAATAATCATGTCTTTAGTCTTTCTCTCTTTTTCCAGTTCTATAACACCCTCTCTTATATACTAACATATTGAGCTCAAGTTACTAGTAAATTAAAAGAAATGGGTAGGGAAAATACAAAAGAATACTGCCTATAAAGCAAGAGGAGATCATTGAAATTAAAATTGAGTTATGTTACAAAACCCAAAATGCTTTCAGTGATATAAAATAGCAATAAAGAAATTCAAAAAAGCCTCCAACTAAATTTATGTTTCAGAAAATATGTCGGCATAAAATATATCATAAGTAGTTGAACTTTTAATATAATATTAGAGGGAATATTTCATATTCACATGTCACATGTGAAATCTACACTCTTCAATGAGAATAGCTTGGAGTTTGTAATATCACAGTTTATATTTAATAATAACTTAACAAATATTGATTGAATATTTGCAGAATGTTTGGGGATTGTTCAAAATTAATAACTAATATGAATTAAACCCATGTGCTTTGGAACCTTGGTAAATATTCTATTGACACTTGTGAAGGGTTACATATATAGAATATATTTTGATTCAGTATGGCTAAAGATTTATTGGTAAATATTTCAAGAAAATTAAAGTTATCCTTATGGATATATATGTATGGAATGATATTTCAGTATGAACTATTTACAACAGTGAATGTAAAATTTATATACATAAAAGTGATATATATACACACACATATATATATATACATGTGGTATTTCATGTAGAAGTGATATTTTTGTATTCCCTCAATATTAATATGCACACATATCATCCATTCACTTGTTTGTTCATATAACACCCATTTCCCATGATGATATGGGTTAGACTGGAACAATTTGAAGTAGAATTTTATGGCTGGATGCCCTTCCTGTCAACAACTCTTACCTGTTTAACAAGTAAGGCATATTTTTATTCCATTGATCTTCAGAAATGCAGAGCAACTGGTCATAATATCAACACACAAGGCATTGGGTGGCCTGGGGTTATGTAAAAAATGGTATACCCTAAATGGTGCACAATGAGAAAGAAGCTGAAACCATGAGGTTACAAATAAATAAGAAGTTAATACATCAAACTGAAGGATTATTCAATAATTTCAGCCGAATACATGTCCAACTTTTTCAAGGTATAAAGGTTAACACTGACTTTGAAGTTCCACCTTGTTTGCCTTTTTCAGACTCATATGTGTGTGTGCATATAAATATATACACATACACACACATTTACACATATATGTGTGTGTGTGTGTGTGTGTGTATATATATATATATATATATATATATATATATATATATGTATTTATATGAAAGCTTCAAAGTGTTAACTCAGTTTACTTTGACAGCTAGAAATCTCAATCAAATACAAAATCTATCACACAAACAATCTGTAATAAACGCCCATTTGATATTTAGAATAGGGTATAGCCACAAGAATCTCCATAATTAACGCCTTTTGTAAATCCTGATAACAGTGAAACCACTTAAGTAATTGTAAATATATTTTCTTAAAGTACTATTTTAAACTCCTTTCCTATTCTATCTATATACCGATATATGTATATATACATATTATCATTATTATTTCAGTATATAAATATGTATTTACATATATGTTCATATATATATATATATATATATAATAAAGGGTAAAAATCATTAATGGTTTTTACTAAGTGGTCAGTGCGGAAATAAAACCTCATAGATAAATTTTTTAAATATTTTATAATTATATACATAATTATAAGAAAGGGGTTGGCTTCTCGGAGAATTTATGGTGGTAATAGTGTCTTTTGACATCTATTTTTCAGCGCATGGTGAGGCATGTCCAAATGACTGAAACAACTAAAAGAATATATATATCATCATCATCATTTAGCGTCCGCTTTCCATGCTGGCATGGGTTGGATGGTGCAACTGGTGTCTATGAAGCCAGAAGGCTGCAGCAGGCCCAGTCTGATCTGGCAATGCTTCTACGGCTAGATGCCCTTCCTAATGCCAACCACTCCATGAGTGTAGTGGGTGCTTTTTATGTGCCACCGGCACAGGTGCCAGACGAGGCTGGCAAACGGCCATGGTCGGATGGTGCTTTTTATGTGCCACCAGCACGGAGGCCAGGCGAGGCTGGCAACGGCCACGATCAGATGGTGCTTTTTACATACATATACATATTTATATGTGTATGTATATATATATATATATGCATATCTTTTAGCTGATTATAATATTCATATATCCTACTGAATCTGGAAGAAGTGGTAGTGCTCATGCCCTTTGCATGCCCTCCTTCACTCATCAGACTTATGTGACTGATGAACCTGATGCTATTAATGATCTTCTCAATGATTTCGAAGTTAACACTTGCGGTTTAGATATGACTAATGAGGTAATTGCAGATGGTGGGCCAACATACTGGGAAAGAATTTACTCTGTGTGTGCGTGCATGCATGCGTGCGTGTGAATGTGTGAATGTGTGTAAACAACAAAATGGAAAAGTCAAGTATGAAACTAAATTATATTAATCCTGTACTATTTTTAGTAGATAGTTAAACAACAAATTTCAGAAAGAGAATTTAATCTCGTGACCCACTCACGTATCTTACACTTAACAAAGCAAAAAACGATATTAAAAAAAAAACAACCACATACACGTACACACAAACATATATGCTTACAATATAAGATAAAACAGTTGTAAAAGTTTTTGATGAAAAGTTACAAAACAGGTAAAAAAGAAAAGGTTGATATCAGTGATGTTTTGTTATCTTTTCAATTTTCATGTGATAATTTTTTTGAAATCTAGAAAAGTGTTTTGTTTCAATTTATATTATTCATTTCATTCATTTACTTTCCATTTGTGTTCCTTCATTTCAAATTTGTTTCTTGGTTTTGATTATTGGAAAGAAATTGTGCAAAACATTTCACTAAGGTTGTTTTACATTTTTTGCAATGAATTTCTTTTTTATATATAATATGATAATAAAAGTTCTGTCTAGTTTAGGAGTGACACTCTTCACTAAAGGAAGTAAACACCTTTACAAGAAGAAAAGGATTTTCCATTATGATAGTGGTTATAGTTTTAGAACCATGAATAAAAGCTTAAACGTAAAACAAAATGACATTTCACCTTAAAATCTCATATATATATATGCAGGTTTATGTTGGTAAGCATTAGATCATCTGTTATCAACCGTGGTCCATAGGACCCCTGATGGTCCATAGGACCTCTGATGGTCCATATAAGATTTTGGGGGTTCACATAGTAAAATAGTAAATTGGTGACCCATGATAATATTTTAAAGCCCCCTGAAAAAATTTTCCTTTAGATGTATGTATTGGTATGTATTGCAAGAAACAGCTAGGTTTCTTTCTCTAACATTTTACATAGTTCAACCTACACAATTTAATGTGTAAAAAATTAAATAGGAATTTTGAAAGGACTAGTTTTTAGACATCAAATGGCTATGGGCATCTACCTGAGTAAAATAGTAATCAAAGGGGGTCCATGAATGGTTGAAGAATCCCTGCTTTAGATGATCTGAACCACATGGTTCTGGGTTCAGTACCACTGTACAACATATTGGGCCTGGGAACTGTGTAGAAGATTTTCAGATACATCCCTTTTTATCTTTTTATTGATTTAGTTAATGGACTGTGGCCATGCTGGGGCACCACCTTGAAGGGTTTAGTCAAATAAATTGCTTCCAAACGTATGTCTGGTACTTTTTCTATCAATCTGTTTTGCCAGTAGAGGATGTAAACTAACCAACAAAGGTTGTCAGTGGTGGTGGTGGTGGTGGTAGAGGACAAACACAAACACAAGGACACATATAGATAAATATATATATATGATAGGCACTTTCAGTTTCTACTAACTAAATCCATTCACAAGGGTTGGTCAGCCTGCAGCTATAGTAGAAGACACTTGACACCTAGGTATCACACATTGGAACTGAAACCAAGAGTACATGGTTGGGAAGTAAGCTTCTCAGCCATACACCCATGCATGCATGTATGTATGTGTGTATGTATTTAGTTCCAAGATCGATCCCACTGTGTGGCACCTTGAGCAAGGGTGAACAAAGCCTTGGAAATGGATTTCATTGACAGAACCTGAATATTTACTTTGTCAGTGGAATCAGGCAGATGGAACATTGTGTAACGACATCGTATACACACACACACACACACACACACATTTATATATCTTTTATATATGATATTGAAGGCAGTAAACACTGGTTAAAACTTGGTGTGCTTCAAAGTACAGAAGTCTGAGTTACAGATGTTCCCTTGTCATTCTTATTGTTGGAAATGCAACGAACCAGGGATTGGCTCATTAGAAACCTATAGTCAATGATGTTATTGTCCATAAAGTATAATGTAA
Organism: Octopus sinensis; assembly: GCF_006345805.1. Classification (NCBI taxonomy): domain Eukaryota; kingdom Metazoa; phylum Mollusca; class Cephalopoda; order Octopoda; family Octopodidae; genus Octopus; species Octopus sinensis. Next base: position 50,331,618 of record NC_043000.1, read on the forward strand.
AATTTTAAAAAAATAAATAAATGTAAAAGCTTCTAAATATTGTATTTTCAATAAAGTTTTAATATTCTTCAATCTGAAAGTTTTTATATCCATTTTTATTTCTCAGTTTGTCATATTCTTACATAATTAGAATTTGCAGTGTTTAAGTCATAATATTTCCCTCAGGGGTCGGAGACAAGGAAACACAATCTTCTGTAAAGGCAGAGAATATGCTGCGAGTGAGACAAAAGAAAGATTGGTTTTGAATTATGGATAATTTTTCTTTCCTTCAATATTCACATCGACTAAGATTCTATTGGGATATGAATATCCCAATTATTTACAAAGTCTAATTGAAAACTCACATTCGCTAGTGAATAAACACTTCACATTAATAAATATTCTGACATTAAAGCTGTTGAATAGAGGCAGGGAAATAAAAATTTAGGACATGACATTCAAATAACTTGTATGATTGCTTGCTTGTCTTCAAAGTCGAACTTCATAATTCAGAGAGGATACTTCAAAGTTCTGCTCTTGAAAAAACAATTTCATTCCATCTGACACTGTCAAATGCACCAGAGATTGTTCAATCGGAGAATCAAAATGACTGATACATACAATATTCTGAAGTAGTCCTATACTTCTGAATTTTTCATTGGTTCTCCGTAATATTATTGTTTTATTATAGAAATTTTCATAATTCTTCTTACCATGATATTCAATAACAATTGTTTGTAGTAGTTTGGAAAAAAATCGTTTTGATTGTGTACTTTCTATAATATCATATCTCTGTCTGCAATAAAAAAAAGAAAGAAAAAACATTATTTCCATGTCCTGTGGTTACTAAGCTATTTTCAAATATAAATATGGTGATGTATATATATATGTAAGTGTATAAATACATGTGTATATTATATCACATGATCATGTGATCAAGCAGACTATCTGGTGTTGTTATAAATTGCTGGTCACAATGTGTTTTGTATTGTTTCAAGTTACATAAGATGCCACCCCACTGGCCAGCCAACATTCCCCCTGATCAGAAGCTGTAGATGGGTAACCCTATCTTTGCAGGTTGGGTTAACCCTTTACCAATGAGTGAAAAGTGAAATGAAGTGTTTTGCTTGAGAACACAATGCACTGCTCAGTCTGGGAATCGAACCCATGATGTGATGATCATGAGTGCAATAATCTAGCCACTAGGCCATGTACCTTTATATTACACACACACACACATATATATACATATACATGCATATCATTATAGATATATCATATTATATCATATATATATGTGTATCATCATCATCATTTAGCATCCGCTTTCCATGCTAGCATGGGTTGGACGGGTCAACTGGGGTCCGTGAAGCTGGAAGGCTTCGTCAGGCCCAGTCAGATCTGGCAGTGTTTCTACGGCTGGATGCCCTTCCTAATGCCAACCACTCCGCGAGTGTAGTGGGTGTTTTTTACGTGCCGTGTAAGAAGAATAAGAAAATCGAGATAAATCAATTAATAATTATATTTATTTATTACAAAAATAGAAATAATCTCTGACAGCTGTTTTGATTCAAACTTAAATTAATTGAAATTATTAAATCATCATAAACTTGAATCTCGTTAAAGATAGAAAAAAATATCATTACATTTTTGTATTTTTATCTATTATGTGTATGGAGTATATCCCATAATGAGACTTATTTAACCTTTAATTGAACTTATATGTATATATATATATATATATATATGGAAAGTGGACGTTAAACGATGACGATGATATTATATATATATATATATATATATATTATATATATATATATACACACATATATGTATATACATATAAATATATATATACATATCTATACATATACATATATAGTTAATCCAAACATGAACGAAAAGAAAACACAACGCGAGGACGTGGAACAAGTGTAGTGTTATTGGATGCTCAAGAAAGGAAAGAAAGAAGGAGGATTTAACGTTTCGAGCGGAGCTCTTCGTCAGAAACATAGAAAAAAGAAGGGGCCAAGGAAGGAAAGACGGAGTGTGTGCGTGTGTATGTGTGTGTATATATATATATGTATGTAATTATGTGTGTATATATACATGTATATGTATATATGAGTGTATATATATATATGTATATATGCGACTGCGTGTGTATCGTTGGCAATTTTCTTTCGCTGTCTTCCTTTCTTTGGACTTTTTGTATATTTCTGACAAAGAGCTCCACTCGAAACGTAAAATCCTCTTTCTTCTCTTTCCTTTCCTGAGCATCCAATAACACTGTACTTATTCCTCGTCCTCGCGTTGTTGTTTTTTCTTGCTTGTTCGTGTTTGGATTAAATATATATATATATATCTATATATATATATATATATGAACATAGCTATAGAAGACATTATTTAATATTTTATATGTCTGCCATAGGAAATTGTTCCTTATTTCTACTTTAGCTTCCCCTGATGATAAACTTAGGTGAAACAATTCCAAATTACTTTTTGCTGTAACCATAACATATATTTGAACATATTCACTGAACAGTAAAGAGTTAAATTGATAGTAATTTCCTCTAATCAATTATATTAAAGCTAAAACTTCAAGAAAATATCTATTTTACCATTTACCATTTACACATTAGATTTTAGATTTATGAGTAATCTTTACAAACCTATTATCTTTCCCTCTTTCACAATCGTGTGTTGTCATATAGATATCTTTACTCTTTTTTTCTTTTACTTGTTTTAGTCATTCAGCTGCAGCTGTGCCGGGGCATTACCTTGAAGGTTTTAGTCAAACAAATCAATTCCATAATTTATTATTATTATTATTTTTTTTTTTGGTAAATCTCTTTTGCCAAACTGCTAAGTTATAGACATATAAACAAACCAACACCTGTTGTCAAGTGGTGGTGACGATGATGATAGGAAAGGAACACAGACACAAAGATACACACATGTATATATCTATCTATGTATGTATGTATATATATGTGTGTGTATATATATATATATATATATATATACAAAATTTAGATGACTGACCACTAAAGTGGACAGCCTATATGCTAAACATAGACATCAAATCGCCATTACCAGTGGTTAGTCCTCTAAATTTTGTATGTAACACAATTTTTAATCTTCAAATTTTTTTGAAATATGCTAAGCCACTGGTTTTAATTAATATCAGTTTCTACCCTTATTATTCAATTATATATATAGGTAATCAGTAAAGGATTTCTCCTAACATTTACAAGTTTGCTCACAGTCGGGTATTTAAAATAGGTTATATATGAGATGAGCTTCTTTAGGGTTTCCATCTAACAAATTCATTCACAAGGCATTGGTTGGTCTGGACTATAGAAGAAAACCCTTGCCCAAAGTGCCACAGGGTCAGTTTCCTAAGCTAAAGGATTACTTAATATTTCGTTTTTGGATATGGTTTGCAAGATTCTTTATGTGAGTTCGTGTGTTGAAGCATATTCTGTTGTGTCTGGGGAGAGTCATTTTATTTTTGTGTCTTATAATTTAACACACTCACCGGTAGAATTTTCTTTTACTTAATACATTTTGTAGAATACATATTTATTATTCTTCAACAAGAATAGTGTTAACAATGACTTCAAATTTTCGGTCTGCTTATCTTTTTATCAAATCGAGACAACAAACGTATTAGCATGAAATTCATATCATGAATTGCTTTTATTACATAATCAAGGAAACAGATTCTCCATCCCTGGAAGAAAAACCCCAACTATTTTTTACGTATAGTTCATAAAAAATGACGTTATTGACTGCTCCAAAAATAGGTACAGTCAGTAATCAGAACTGAATCGCAGACTGCTCTACTAATGTTGATCTACTGATGTCCCATCCAAAAAAAAAAAAAAAAAAAGGGTGAAATCCCACTGGCGTGCTTTCGATGGTCGATAACTACGAAGTCATGATTATGTCTCTTCGTCTGTCGCCTCGTTCTGAGTTCAAATTCCACCGTGGTCGACTTTGCCTTTCATCCTTTCGGGGTTGATTAAATAAGTACCAGTTACGCACTGGGTTCGATGTAATTGACTTAATTCCTTTGCTCTTGTTAGTCCCTTCGGCGATCTTTCGTCTCTAGTAGACCTTTCCGTCGATTTCCGTAAATTTTTTTTTTTTTTACATATGGGCTTGCGGGAACTTTTGAAGTAATATACATACATATACACATACACCGAGTAAAAAATTTCAGTTATCTCTTTCTTTCACACATTACTCTGTCTCTTCACACACACTAACAGAAGCACTTCACTTACACAACATACTGTCTGTCTCCCACACCCCATCAAACACACACGCACACACACACACACATGTACATCAATGCTTCCCATGCACGGTAACTTCAAAAGAACTTCCCTCGTCATACAATCGCTTTCTCTTAGTCTCTTTCGCTCTCATTAACTTCAAAAGTTCCCGCAAGCCCATATGTAAAAGAAAAATTTTTTTTACGGAAATCGACGGAAAGGTCTACTAGAGACGAAAGATTGCCGTCCCTTCTATGTTTAGTCCCCTGTGGGCAATAAAGAAATAGATATGATTATGTCTCTTTTTATTTAGCTAAAAGTACAACTCTCAGACTAATTCAAATGTACAAATTAATATATCTTGTCTGTAACTGAACAATTGACACACTCTCACTAGTCTTGTAATTAATGTACTGTAGCAATCTGGACCACTGTAAGGTTATCTTCTTAATTATTGCAATCTACCTACCTATCTATCTATTTACGTGCACATGTGTGTGTGACATTTTACGACGTAAAAAATTTACGATTATTGCTATTTAATTCTGAATACTTTGTTAATATCTGGTTAAAGGTTAGATTCGAAAATAGATATTTCTATTGTTTTCTCAGTTTTAAGTTGAGGTTCTGTGATATATGAAATCATGTCATCTATTGTCCTTGATTTTTCAAGAAAAGCAGACGACTATTCCCCAGCGTCACAGAACCACGTCTTATATAATACAATCCTTTCTACTATAGGCAAAAAGTCCTGAAATTTTGCGGGAGGGTAGTACTCGATATTATATCGTCCCCAGTACTTATTTTATCGTCAGCTTCGATGGAATTTGCTGTTAATATAAAATAATATTGATGAGTATACTCCAATGCTTTCAATAAAAATAATAAAAGCGGCAAACCGGCAGCATGGTTAGAGCGCCGGGTCAAAATGTTTTGCAGTATTTTTTTCATTTGGAATTCAAATCCCGCTTAAGCTGGTAAAATTATGCAGTCATCAATTGTATCGATAACCCACTTCCCTAAAATATGCTGGCCTTCTTCTTTAATCAGAAACTATTGTAGAATATACAAAGGTCATAGTTTGGTAGAATAATTAGGGCATCTAAGAAATTTCTTCGGCTATTTGTAATTTTTTTTTCATTCTGAATTTAAATCCCAACGAAACAGTTTTCATTTCATTATTTCGGAATCTATAATATTGACTATCCCCCAGGCATTTTAATCTGCTGGCATTGTGCCTTAATCAGAAACAGTTATAGAATATACATTATTTATATTTTTCTCGAGTAGTTTGCATTTGAGCCGAACTTGTTAATACATAGGTACATACATGTATATATATATCTAATGTAGGATAAACATTTTTCGAAAAAATATTTTATCAAGGGCCAGCATATTAAAAAATACCTTTAAAGGTTAAATTTATAAATAACTTATAACTTCAGCTTTTCGCTTTTTTCTGTCCAAAAGGGTTTTTCAGCTGAACATGTTATTATTTGGAGCTTTACGTACTTCAAGATCCAACGTTCCAAATAATAATTATCAGTTAATTTTAAGTTTTTGACATTGGTGTATCAAAATGGCGTTTAAGATATGTAATTTACCTCCGTTTCGTTGTTCTGAAATGTTTTCTGATTTAGGTGAGGGTAAGAAACTTAGTCGATACCATCAAATCTAGTTACTCGACTGGTACTTAATTTCATTGAAGACGAACTTAACCTCGGCAGGTCTTTGAACTGGGAACATAAAGAGTCAGAAGAAATACTACAATATATTTTTTTTCTTATGTCCCGGTTGTTGTGAATTAATACTTTCTACTGTGGGCACAAGACCTGAAATCTGAGGAAGGGGTATAATCGGTTACATCGACTCCAGTTCTCAAACGGTACTTGTTTTATTGACCCTGAAAGAATGAAAGGCAAACTCAACCTCTGCGGAATTTGAACACAGAGCACAAAGACGGACGAAATGCCGTAAAGCATTTTGCCCAGTGTGCTGACGATTCTGTCAGCTTGCCTTCCTTTGTTCTGAATTAATAACATGTAAATTGTTTTATATAGTTGCGGAACTCGATGCAGTTGCCTGACTCGCAAGAAACAGCTGCGATATTCGAATGATTACTACACACACATATATATATAGTAATCCATCGACTATCGCAGGTGTTATTATATAATAGTTCACAAATGAGATCCAATAGTCCTTAGTAGTTCTCGAAAGGGCAAGACTTACATTTGCACCCCACCAAAAACACCCCTTTAAAACACCCGTTTTCGGCTACGGAGAATACGAATCTGCGTTATAGTTTACGTCTGTTAGAGGAGGCGATTACAGATCCCAAATCAGGTTTGGTAGAGTAATTGTCTCTCCTTCCCTCTATGTGTATATGTGAGAGAGAGAGGGAGAGAAAAAGTGAGTCAAACTGGTTGGTGTTTAATTGTAGGTGAACCCTGATGTTGCAGGGATATAATGAAAGGTATAATTTTCATTATTTGCTTTTTATATTTCTCACTTATTTTTCTTGGACATGATGTACCTAAGATTACACCGACCATTTTCACATTTTATTGTGTGATTTAATGAAGATTTGGTTACTACCATTACTGGCAGGTCTAGTGAGGATTTAACACTCCCCCTCGTCAGTTATCAAACCCGACGTTTCGGGAACCAAAAATTGTTGCACAATTACTTGTTTTTGGTGACTCACTGATTAGTTTTATTCCGTATTCAACCTAGTAATGCAATTTTCAAATATGACAGAAATAGTGAGAAGGAGAAAGAGCAATTCGTTGTTTCTTTTTCTTTTCTAGATTATTATTTTGTTTTTGTCCACTAATGAGTGACACTATATGCTGTTAAGAGATGTTTGGAAAAGACAAAATTAAGTTAGGTGAGTGAAATAATTTTACTTCAAAATTTTAGCTATCGATTTGCCCTAGATCAGCTTTGATTGAGCAAACAGACCATTGATGAACAGTGTTCTAGCTATTATCGTCTGCCTTTCTCATATAGTTTATCTCCGACTTCATTATCCAAAATATTTTCACGATTTTTCTTTCAAGACGGTATCGTCTGTTTTGAAGATTTGTCTGTTATTTCGAGCTGGTCAATTGACTCCACAAAGCAGTTTTGTGGAACAGTTTATGTTTTACCGGAGACTTGCCAGTAGATATTTGAGTGCTGAGAAAAATTCATATATATAGAACGGGAAACAATTCCAAATATTGAAAATTGAACGGGATGTGATTTCGTTAAATTATTGTCTTCGACTGACAGAGTTTAACATTTTTGGTACTCTATTTTTTACAATTAACATGCAGTTTATGGTCGTAAAAATGGACAGTAAAATTGTCCTGAAAAAGTGAAAGTAAATTGCGATAGAAACCAGAATTAGCGAGTGACATTCCAAAAACTCATAAAAAGAACAAAAGAGACTCCCTCATAGTGTCACTTCCACGAGCACCTATATATACCTACAAACACCTACATACGTGTTATATATGTAATAAAACATTCTCGCTGCTTAAAATATATATGTACCCTAGATGTATAGTACGTAACTTCTTTATTGTAGACATACCTACACAAATATGGCCCACTAGCTTTGTTTCATTGTTTTCATTATAACTTTCAGGAAATTGTTTAATGTAAAATTCTACAAATACCATTTAGACTGCGTAGTTCCCCATAATATCAGAATTTTTTTAACGATTATGTTGGAATTTAATGTGAAAAAAGTAATAATTAGTGGATGCGCATACATGCATACACACACACACCTAACTTTTTTTTAAAGTTTTAATTTTGTAGATATCTAGGTCGTATGTCAGTATGTATGTGTGCACGCCCACCATTTTTTTCTTTTTTTTTTTCACATAAATTTCCGATATAATCGGTTCCTACACCTTCTGAAAGATATTTGTAAAAAAAAAAATGAAATTCATTAAAAAGTATTTATTTTTCTGAAAATTACGAGGAATGAAAGCCGACTCGTGAATATTATCCAAAACTCCTCTCCCCATCACTCTCAAAAAAGTTTTTCACAACAAATTCCGATTATATAATCGGAATGTACACCACCCGAAAAGTATTTGTTAGAAATTTTATTAAAAAATATCCAATTTTCAGAAAGTTATGAGGAAAAAATGTCTGTGGATATGTCGCTTGGGATATTTGTCTTGTATTTTTGGCCAGAACATGTTTTGCTAAAACTGTACGAGAGCCTCAAAATCATTTTGTAAGACTATTAATTCTTCAAAAAGGCTTGGATGCATCTTGGATAGAAATGGATTAATTGCCGACTTGGTTATTTTCAAAGTCTTTAAATCTTCTCATTCTTTCTGTGCACTGATATACAAGTGCTTTTTACATGGCACTGGCACAGGACTCTTGAAGACCAATCCTCTTTACTAGGGAGGGTTACATTAATCTATTAATTTCATACAAAATATTAGGTTAAATGTGAGATGGACTTTAAGAATTGACACAGAAATTGGAAGATTATTTGGCAATTAACAAAAATACTTGGAAATAGATAATCATAATTCTTTTATTTTTATTCTTTAAAACTTACTGAAAATTTACTGTACAAAGAAAGGTGTTGACCTGGCAGAAGCTCTACCTTGCCAGGCAAAATGCTTAGCAGCATTTTACCTATCTTTACATTCTGAGTTCAAATTGTGCCAATCTCGACTTTGGTTTTCTTCCTTTTGGAGTCGATAAAACAAGTGCTAGTTCAACATTAGGGTTGATATAATCGACTTACCCTGTCCCCTTAAATTCCTGGCTTTTTGCCAAAATTTGAAACCAGTTTACTGTACTAAAGACCTCCCTCCACTACTGAGCGTCTCAAAATTCTTTCTCACCTTTGTCTATTGCTCCCTTCCTATCCCACACACCTGTTTTTACTTGCTCTTTATAATGTTGGATAACCCTTGACCTACCTACACAACCAGCTGAATCATCTTTTTAACTCTATCCCTCCCTTTTTCTCAACCCTATCACTAACCCTATCTCTCTCCCATGTTCCTTGCCATATTTGCCTAGCCTCTTCTTACCATTCCCTATTCCTTCTCGAAGGATTATTTTGCAGTCGCTTCTGTTCTTCATCAGCTGTATAGGTCATTTTAAGGCCTTAGCCTTACAAGCTACAAGGAATTCCTTAGTGCCGGTGCAACAGTAAAAGTACCCAGAACACTATGCACAGTGATTGAGGTTAGGAAGGCCATCCGACCATAGAAGCCATACTAATGTAAACGTTGGTGGATGATGCAGTCTTCTGATTCATTAGATCCTGTCAGTGTCCAACCCATGAAAACTGGACATTAAATGAGGATGATGATGATGATAGCAGCGGCAGTGATGATGATGACATTACTCATTGATGTATGTGAAGGCATGATTGAAAAAACCCAGAAAAATTAGGTATTTGTTAATCAGACTACAATAAAGAACTACAGTTATTGAACCAAAGTATTCAATCGAAGAATTTATACTTTCTACTTCTCAATTCTTGAGGCCTACCAATTATGGTATCAATTTTACAATGAGGTTCATACTTGCTTTATACTATTACGAAATAATTAGTCTCTGATCAATCATTTTAATCTTCTTGAAAAAGATTATTTACTTTTATCAGGCTGCATATTAAAATAATTTATTACCTACTAATTTAGTTTATGAAAGTAAAACCAAAATAAAATAGTCACTGGTCAAACAAATTTGAATATTTTTTTATAATATTTAATTAGTTCTTTCACTGAAAATTTCATCAGAAAGTTCATTACAGAAATATTGAAAATAGCATGTCATTTTCATATTGTCAAACTGTGACTGGTATCACTCTGTTTGGTAGCTCCTGAAGACATTTTCATTTTTGTTTTTAGATACTGTCTGGTACTTCCTTGTTTGTTGTCATTGGAGATATTTTTTGGTGCAATTAAGAATTTTTCTTTTGCATTTTGTCCTTGTTATTTGCTTTTGTGTTGTTGTTGTTGTTTAAGATGGAAGCTACAACAACAAAAATATTCCTAGCAATCTAATGCTTTCATATGCTCTAAGCTTAAACAATAATAGAAAAATAATTTGATAACACAAATTAACAACAACTGCCCAAAAAATAATTCTTAATTGCTTTAAAATGTATCCCCAATGACAAAGCAAACTGGCTGCTTCACAGTGTCTAGAGCAAAATTCTTCTGTGGTTGCCGAGCCAAATATTATGATCAGTTACAGTTTAACAAAGTAAAAGTGCCACATTGTTATCAAAGATTGCCTGTGTGATAGCTAAATCATTATTATGAGTAAATTATCTCACTTTCCAAATAGATTCCAGTGCCCACTAATGTTTATCACCCTGTCAGTGTCCAAAATATTATCAGAATGGAGGCTTTGATACAGCTGGTCTATGATCAAACACATTCTAGCCATGACCACTCCATCTTTTCAGATAGATTATTTCTGACTACAACAATATGGCTGTTCGACATTACTACCATTTAACCCTGGGCAGAGCCTCTACCAGCTGGTTATCGGGGCAATCTGCACCTGTTATATATTGCAAAAAGGAGGAGTGAACCCCTACCATCTTCTAGCAGATAACAGGATCATCATACTGAACAGTTTCAGGCTATTTGTGTTAATAGTAGTAATGTTGAATAACCATATTGATGTGGCAGTACATATTACTTTTCAGTATAGTTACTACTTTCATCTCTTACTGAGATTTTACTAACTAGCTATTTTGCTCATTTCCGATTACATTATTCAGTTATGCTTTTTTTACTTCTTTTTATTATTATGGCAGAATGTATGGTGGTGAGCTGGCAGAATTGTTAGTATGCTAGATGAAATGCTTATTGGTATTTTGCTACGTTCTGTGTTCAAATTCTGTTGATGTTCACTTTGCCTCTCATCCTTTCGGGGTCAATAAATTAAGTACCAGTAAAACACTGGGGTCAATGTAATCGACTAGTCCCCTAGCTAGCTTCACAAGTCCATGAGAATGTGAATACCTATTATGAGTGTTCTCGTCCTACCTAATATTCTTTTAGTCTAATGTAATCCGTTCCATTTTACTTCTCTCTATAAAATTCAATTTAGTCAATAGTTGATGTCAGATTATTGTATTTCTTAATAGAGTATGGCAGAACAAGATTTGGTGAAAAGTATCACTTCGTTGTCTTATTGGCAAAGTAAACTTAGATTTCTCTCTACCAAATAAAGAGTTTGTTAAAATGGTATCTAATAGTTCAAGGCAGCGAAAATAAATGCAGCACTGATTAGATTAGTTTAGTCTGTTTGACATGCTTTTAAATCTCTTAATAATGTGATGCTAAATATACTGAAGTTGAAATGTTGCTGTTAAATAACAAGGTACGCTAGTATTTAAGACTGCAGGCATCTTTTACTCTGTGCTGTACTTTGTTGTTTTGAGTATTTTTCCATTGAGACTGTAGTTGTTTAGCCACAGGTCACCCTTCACTGGACAGATGTTTCATCAATCTCTCCTTTTTATTGGGCATTGTATATCTAGGACTGTGTTATCCACTGTGTCTACCTTTTTTCATGAAAGTAAGGCATAATCAGAGGGAGATATCAATGCTACTTGGGCTGAATGAAGCAGAGATTCCCTTTATGGCTTATTCCAGTTAACATTGTTGTCATTTACTAATTTCTACAGAGTAGACCTTTGATCAAAGGCATTCCAGCTATGACAATCAAGTTTTTTATTTTATTTTATTTTATTTTTTAAAAAAATGTTTTTACTGACAGTTTTTGTCTAGGATTGCATGATCCAAATGTAATTCGCTTTTCTCAATAAAATAATGTGATTGAAAGTAAATTTAACTGCATTTTCTTGCTGGTTAGGTGACCACATAGAGGCTACTCACTGCTAGTAACATTATCTGTATATCTTATCTGAGAGGCAATAAAATAAAGTAACTGTATCACTTCTTTTCAAAAGAAGGGAACAGAAATCAGTATATTGAAACAGATGCATACTTTACCCATGGATAAGATCTGTCATTTTATGAAGGGAAGGTTGAGAGTTGGCAAAATCATTAGCATCCCGGACAAAATGCTTAGTGGCATTTCATCTATCTTTACATTAAAAGTTCAAATTCTGCTGAGGTTGACTTTGCATTTCATCCTTTCGAGATTGATGAAAAGATGAACCACTTGTGCACTGGAGTCAATGAAATTGACCTGATCCCTCCTTCCAAAATTTCAGGCCTTGTGCTTATAATAGAAAGGATTATTTCATGAGAGGATATTTTAATACTTTCTTGGAATACTTTTGAAAGAGACCTGTTTCAAATAGTTTCTAGCAATATTGCTTTTTATTACATTATTACTATTGTCACCACTGCAACACTACCACTACTTCCATTACCATTATTATTCTCAGTTCTTTGTCATCTTAATTAAAATTGTCTTGTTTGTAATTGTCTGTAAATTCAGATGAGGTAACATACAAAAATAAGTTGGAAGTAATGTTTCAATGGAAATATCAAGAATAAATTTATTTCTATGATTTTCCAACATTATAGATATCGTAAGCAGCAATTTGAAACAGAAAAGAGAAACTAATTCAATGTTGGGACATTAAGGAACCAACACAGTGTCGGGACACTAAGGAACCAAATGGGACACTAAGGAACCAACCCAATGATGGGACAGTAAAGAACTAAAGTTCAGCAGCCAACCATGTTACCCTGATTAGAAAAAAAATTGAATAATTGAATATTTTGAAGAAAAATAGAAATTTTTGATGAAGATTACTGAAAAATATTGGATTATGCAAATTCATAATTATGTAAAAATAATTTTTTTTGACATTTTTCTCTTTCAACATTGTCACTACCATCACCATCACCATTCTCATAATCCTCTCTGTTATCATTATTCAGCTGCAATAGCAGGTGGCTGCACTCTTCAAACTAGTTGCAGTATTCATAATCAATTGTGGTCCTGTGATTGGATGATTAGTTCTAGCTATTAACATATTTGAATCCTTAAATGGAATATAAACTCAGAATACGAAGTACCAGAACACACTTGTAAGACATCCTAAAATTCCCACAATCTGCTACTATGATTTGGTCTTTTATTTATCATCACTGAAAAAATGAAAGTTGACTTCAGCAGGATTTGAATTTCGGCCCAGACAGACAGTCAGATCTAATACTGCAAGGGGCATTCTGTTTGATGTTCGAACAACTCTGTTAATTCACTGCCTGCTAATGAAACTCATGTAGCACTTTATAAAGTACCATGTTGGAATTTATACATTAGTGTTACTTTGTTCTATAGAAGATGAAACAAATTGTTTTAGCTTTTGGACTTCATAATAAATTAGCTTACAATGATTGTCTGTGTAATCTAACTGCAGAAAATGAGAAATGAGCCTTGTTGACCCTCTAGTAGACCAGAACAATGATATAACAAGAAAACAATAGGCTTTGGGACCTTTTTTTCTCATTGTTGTCTACTGTGCACATCATCTGGGTACTGACTTATTAGAGAATGAATAGTGTGTCGTCATCATCTTAACACCTACTTTTCCATGTTTGCATGAATCAAATGGACTTTATTGAGGCAGATTTTCTATGGTCAAATACCTTTCTTGTTGTTAACTCTCACCTGTTTCCAAATATGAAGAGCATTTTATGGAGAAAAGAATTACATACAGGGAGAGCATTACCAGTGATAAAGCCATTGCTGATGTATATGTCCAAAAGGACACACTTCTGCATCATCAATGATGTTCTCACTGGTAATGCTTTCCCTGTAAATTTGAAAAATGTAATTCTTTTTACCCAAATAAATTGCACTTCATATTCAAGGTTCTGATGAAGCTATTGGATCTTATCCTACCAATTAAACTAAGAGTCTAGTCGGTCTTAGAGAAGAAACAGCTGTAAGCTAATGAAGTTCATAGCATAACCTTTGTTTTTCCTGCCTTATCTCTTATTTGTATATATATGTGTGTGTGTGTGTCTATCTATCTATCTATCTGTGTGTGTATGTATGTATATATATATATATATATATATAAATTATTGTTGATCAAGGCTATAGTAGAAAAAACTTGCCCAAGATTATAGTGGAGATCCTTATAGAAAACAGTGCCCCTGCTATAGTTGGTGAACTTAGCTATTCTACTAATGGGACAAAATATGTGGCTTTAATACCTCTATCATGTTTCCCTGAAACAAGTGCAAGTTTTAGACAGTAGATACAATAATGATGAATTCAAATATTTTTAGGTACAATTCTTGGCAACTGTCTTGCTCTTTTTTTATTTCACATACAATTGAAATAAATGTCGATATGAAGTTAAATTATGCAGTAACATATTTTAGATGTTCATTAATTTAATCTAGTAGATATGAGCAAGTTATATTGCCAGGGTCAGCTTTGCTTTCATCTTTCTGGAATCGATAGAACAAATACTTGTCAAGCATTGAGGAAGGGATCGATTGACTGTACTACTTCACTGATATGTGTGACCATCTGCCAGTGTGTTAGAACTCATTATTAACATGCAGAAAGGGTTTCTGTAATCAAGTTTTTTTCCACGCAATGTTTTTTTTTCTTCTTTATATTTTTAATTCTATTGAATTGTTGAGTAAGGGAGACATATTTTCCATAACTATGCCATCACTTGCTACTTGATACTGTGTAATTTGGTTAATCAGATGTAATCAATGTTGCATGACAATTGGCCATAATGCTGAAAAATCACCAATGAAATTATTTTTAATGGGAGACAGGAAACATTAAGATATAGAGATTAGCTTATGCTGATTGTGTGAAGTAATTCCAAGAGAGTACATGAAAACCTACTATCAGTGTATCAGTTAAGTGGCAACATCTTCAAGAGATATTTTCTTTCATTAAATTGAATGAAATCTGTAGCTGAATAGTATTAAACCTTTAAAAATACAAATAGTAGGCTCTAAATATTGGTATAATTTCCATTAGATCTTAACATTTTTGATTAAATTAGTTTTCATTTAATTTTTTATCGTCATATATTACTCTTTTTTTTTTTTTGTTATGAAAATGGATCAGATTACTCTGCCAAATGTAATACTTATTTATTCAAATTGTTTTGACTTAACCATGCATTATTTCGTAGCCTCGAGATTTCAAAGATGGGATTGCTTATTTTTTTAATGACATTGTAGGGTAGGAATGAGAGGTGGGATCTAGCTGATTTGAATATGAAACATGTACAATATTTGGGCTAGATATGGCTGTTTTAAATGCTAAAGGTTTAACCTGAAAAATACTTCACGATATATCATTATTCTGACTTCAGATTTTCCTACTGTTTAACTTTTTTTTTTTTATTTATCTAGGCTTTGAAATACATGTTTGCTATATATATTAGAGTTGGGTTATTTGTCTTTCATGCTCCTGGTAGATAGAGAAAAAGGAACTTTTTTTCATAAATGAAAAAAATGTTATTTTTCATTCATGATAGTAATAATTGTTCTGTCTAGTGAAGCTAACAAATAGAAATATATTGGACGCCATTTTTATGAGCTGTTACAGATCTGCATTTTTCTTGCATTTGTTAAAATTTTGATTACTTAAATTGCTTCTTTGTTAACTCTTTCACTGTTTGTTCTTTCCTTTAGCTATTTTATTACTTCTTATGATATCAGATTGTTCAACATTGACTGATGTTTTGGCCATATGTCTCTGGAGAGATTCTATTTTAGTCTCTATTGATTAATGATTGATTCTTTATTCTTTATTCAGCTATTACTACATTTTTGTTATTACCATTATTGAATAATTTACATAGATCATAGATATATTTTGGGATCTGAGGAAAATAGTTCACCTTGTACTCCCTGTCAGTTCATATAACTTGTTTCAGTAAAGTAATTAAATGATTTCTTCAAAAAGCCAGATATGCCAATTAATCTCAAAATTATGTTCAACAAATTTTGCTCATTGAACTCGGATGTTTTTGCGGACTATGTCCAAAATTAGAAAACAAAACCCAAAATAAACAAAAAAGAGGCTTTATTGAAGTGAATACTTATTACTCGCTGGTTACAAAATAGTTTCTATGCAGTAATTGAACTTTGTCCTTCATATAAGGAAATATGTTGCCTTTTTGTCTAGACTGCAGCATCTGAATTAGAGTTTCTACCATTTCTCTTTAAGAAATTTTGGTTAATTTTGCTTCTTTTCTTTCTGAGGAATTAAGACTTTTGTATATTATAGTTTAATTTTTTTTTTATTTAATGAGTTTTAATATTAAAATATTGTTCACATTAAAAACAAAAATTATTATTTTTACAGGTGAATTATTCTTCAAACTAAGGGTCTGAAGAATGTACATAGGTTTTAGTAATTCTTATAAATACTCTAAAATGCATATAACTACTATGAAGAGAATCAACATTTTGTCTTTTGTGGTGAAGATGGAAAAAAATCATACTATGCCTTTTCTTATCTGGCTATCAATTTTATTTTTAGTTTGATCTTTAAACTACTGTTGACATTTCAACTTAACTTTTCTATCTTTTAAAGTTTTATAAATCTGGAAAGTTTCAATTGTTTACCTAGTTAAATTATATTGCCTGCTTGTCTATCATTCCTAAAATAAATTTGTTTTAACTTTATACTGTTGGAATAAATTTCATTAGTGTACTTGTGAAAATTCAGTTTGATGAGCATTTGGATCTGCTATTATATCAAAGATATTCTTTGTGAGATATTACAGTAACAAAATGACAAGCTCTTACCTTTATTCTTTGTTTAACTTTTATTTAATACATGTTAGTCTTTAACTGATATAAAAATAAGTAGCAAAAGAAGAGTTTGGAAAAGCAGTGGATAACTTCTTTGAATTTTGTTAGAATTCTTTATAGCTATTTTCATTTTGTCTTTTTCTGTATTCTGCATTTTGTTCTCAGAAAAGTTGATTTCACATTTTATACATATTGGGGATTTAGAAAAAAATATGTACTAATAGTTTGCAGTTCTTATTCAACTATCTGTAATTCCTCTTTACCAATTATTAACTTAGTAGAAATGTAAGAAATCTCTATTAGTTTTATTAGTGTTTTCCTCATTATGATCTAATTTCTTCATTAATAATTCAATAACAAAAATGTATTTTCTTAAACATCAATCCCTAAAATTTTTCAGATGTAATGTTTGTGTATGTATGTATGTATAGGTGTGTGTGTGCGTATGTGTGTCTGTATGTGTGTGTGTGTGTACATTATGGATTCAAACTATATTACAGCTGCGTGTGGCCAATGCAAAGAATGGAAATACTGTAGCATCATTTTGCCTGACAATCAGTGCAACTCTCAGTAATAGAAATGGTGTCTTAGTGTAAAAGCAAAAACATAATCTCACCCATCTTAGCATGGAAAAATTAATGTAAAGAATCACACACACACACACACACATTATAGGTACAGATATGGCTATGTGGGAAAGAAGCTTGCTTCCTAACCATGTGCCCTTCAGTTCAGTTCCCATGTGTGGAACTTTAGGATAACCAAACCACTATAAGTTGATTTGGTAGATGGAAACTACCACTGTGTATATATATGTGTATGTGTGTTTGTGTGAAAAATGTGTCTGGCCATGAGGAAAATTTCCCTTTCCTGGAAACAGGTGAAGGTTGGCAGCAGGAAGGGCATCTGGCTGTAGAAAATCTACCTCAACAAATTCCGTCTGATCATGCAATTATGGAAAAGTGGATTTTCAAGAATGAGGATGTAAATAAAGAAATAAGTGTGTGGTTTGATAAATATGAGTTTATATGTGTGTGTATTTTTATATCTCTAAATATGGAAGTAAAACTGTCTTCTTATTTGACTTAACTAACTAAGAAGTAGTGCTACATGTGGTTCATGGATGGTTGTGAGTAACTATTCAAACGTATAAAAATATATATAAACAGCTAGTTTTGCAGAAATCATTTCATCCAAGAAAGGAAAAATTAATAATTGCTAGAGGAAAAGAGCATACTGTGTACTTTATCAATACTCTATCTGAAAAGTAAATTCTATAACAGTGAAGCTAAGACAGCTACTTAGCAAGTTCTTCAAATATTCTTTTGGATTTCATCCAAATAACAATGAGCTAAGCTGTAGCATAATGTCTTGTATATTCAAACTAAATCTCAAATTTCATTGTCATGCCAAAATGGCTGACATTGTCTGCTGAACTTATGGCAGACTCATACATTGATTAAAAATGAACAAAAAAAGTGTTTTTTACTTCATTAATTGTTTTATATTGTCTTTAGTTTTATTTATGGATTTCAGAGATTACTATTGTTATTATTATATATATTTTGTACATCTTTTTGGCTGCTTTTGAAATTATTTTACTATGTTATTTATATCCTTAAAGACCAGGTGTGTGCAGTGTTTGCCATGCAATTTTAACTTTATCAGAGTATTATTTTCATAGATTGTACACATTATTAGACTTTTTTCTGTATTGTTCTTGAAAATTTTTAAATAAGAAGATTGTACTTACTTGTACCTGCATTTCTGTATATTTCTGAAGTTGACAATATCATGTATGAAATATTAGAATTCTCTGTCTGGAGTCTATCACAATAGGTATTCTGAAGTTTATAGGCTAAATCTGATACATAAGCACAAAGAATCAAATCCAGTGTCCAAAGATAAAACAGAAACCTGCTGTGATATGAAACAAGATTTATTGCAGAATAACTAATGACATTATTTAGTTATATTGTATCCCCTTCCTTTTGAAGATACTTTTTCTTATTGACTTTTGGCATTTTTCAATCATCATCATCATCATCATCATCATCATCGTTTAACGTTCGTTTTCCATGCTAGCATGGGTTGGACGGTTCGACCGGGGTCTGGGAAGCCAGGAGGCTGCACCAGGCTCCAGTCTGATCTGGCAGTGTTTCTACAGATGGATGCTCTTCCTAACGCCAACCACTCTGTGAATGTAGTGAGTGCTTTTTACATGCCACCAGCACAGGTACCAGGCGAGGGTGGCGATGGCCACGATTGGTTGGTGCTTTTTATGTGCCACCGGCGCAGAAGCCAGTCAAAGCGGCACTGGCATCAGCCATGTTTGGATGGTGCATTTTACGTGCCACCAGCACAGGTATCACAACTACAATTTCCATTTGATGTTTTGATGTTGATGTTGACTCAATAGGTCTCCTCAAGCACAGTGTGTATATATATATATATATATATATATATATATATATCAACATCGTTTTATTATATTGAAAATAAGAATGAAACATAATATTCTGGACTGGACAATTTGAGAATTTACTAATATATATTAATAGATGTTAAGAAATTTATATATTGAATGATATTAAGATCAGTTTTAATGAAAATGCTTTTCTGCATGAGTAATATGTTACAGATTAAACTATGCTCAAGATTTCTAAAAAGAATGAAATAATGCTATACATAATTATCACCAACTAGAAATTGTAAAAACTTCAAAGCATAAAAAAAAAAAAATAAATATGTGAACTCTAAGGATCTTCCTTATATTCCTTAATTTTGGATTCAAATTTTGCCTAATGTTGTGAGGGGTTTATTATCTCCCTTGTGCTAATGTCAATAAGCAGAGGGTGCCACATGTATATTTATTGTTCAACATCACCTTCCTCCTGATATGATAGGAATATTTATGGTGTTAATTTATTTGACTATGGCAGGATCTGAACTGCAAGAAGTTGATGCTAGTTTTTAGTTTCTAAAACTTTGATTATACTTTCATTGCCAGTGCATGAAACTGTAATTTATTAATTGTAAAATAATAGAAACAATATGGCCAAGTGGATAAAGTATTCAAATACTTAGTCATAAGATGTGAATTAAAATATGCTGCAGTCATTTTGTTCCTACATAAAATGACTTCTTATTCATCCCTTCAATATATGTACCTTTTGTTAAGAGGTATCATTCATCTGATCTGAGAATGTTGCCAATGAAAGAAAGTTCAATCTTGGAAATTCATTTGTTTAGAAAGCCTTTAAAATCTTTTGGGGGTTAAGGACTCATTTACATTCTACAATTGAAGAATAGAGATAAACTTCTACAAAATGAGTGATTTTGTCAACTCCTCTAAGAACATTGTGGTTTTGTTTATATTGATGATTATTTTTTTTGTGATTTTATTAGTGTGACTATAAGGAATAAATATCAATGCTATTTACATATAAATTAGAAACCCACACTATTTCAATTCTGCGTAAAATATACCTGATAAGCTACATTCCTCATTTCTTCTTCCTGATACATTTGTGGTTCTGAATTCTTTCTTAAATTTGCTTTTTTATTATTTTTTATTTGTCTTTTTTCTAAGTAATTCTTTTCTTCTTGGACTTTCTTGTCTTTTATAGATGACTTTGACTTTCATATATCTTGGGTTTGGAAATAAGTACCATGCATGTACATGGATCAATTTTATTTATTATAGCTCTAATATATTCCTACCTTTTATAATTTATGGCCTTGTACCATCAGGAGAAATCATTAATTTTGTATGCCATCATTGTATGACAAAGTGCAACTCCATGCACAAAAGTTATGTTCACTATAGTGAGCAACAGCAATCTAGTTATGTATATGTAGTTCTTAGTGATATATTTTATTTATGTGTATGACCTGGGATTTTGGTTATAATTGATGGTATCTGTTTTATTCTTCTCAATGTCCGTATGGGAACTGTTGCTGTCTTCAGTCGCTAGATTCTGGATATATCTATTTTCATATCTTGATATCTGGATAATTTATTCAGTTACTCAAGAGGTAAGTTGTTTGCTGGAATTTATATCAGGTTATGTGGAAAAATTCTTTTTTCTCTCTGATCTTTGGCTATCATGTTAAGGTGATTTACCAATATTTCTTTCAATAAAAAAACTGGTATGTCCTGTTATATGCTAACAATGTTATTTTCCATCATATTTTATGGTGTGTACTTACAATGTATGTATATATATATATATATATATATATATATATATATATTGCCTGAATTTGAAAATATTAACAACTTCCAATGTGTGTAATATATCATGAAATTTGACTTGTCTATACATTTAATTTGTTTTGGCTCAAACTGGGTAACCATGAACAATAAGATTGATTGTTTCTAAAAAAAATACTGCTATTCTTCTTGTATATTCTTCATCATCATAATATTTTGGTAGCTAAGAAGATTTTGTTCTGTTTCTGTGATGAAAGGCCTCTAATTTAGACTTTGACTTTGCTGGTGTTTGTGTTCTTACTTGATCTGTATCTCTTTAATTTGATAGGCTGGTTTTCATCTATTTAACCCTGTAGCATTTAAACTGGCTGTATCTGACAAGATATTTTACCTGTTTTATGATGAAAGTTGCCAGATCCAGCCTTTCACATTTACCTTACAATGTCATTCTTACCACTCATCAAAATTTTGAAGCTATAAGATAATGCATAGTGAATTCAAAACAATGTGAATAAATAAGCAGTAAATTTGACAGCATAATCTGAATGTTAAAAGTTTTGTATGCCATCATTTTAGTATGGAAATTTGAGGTTCTAAATTGAAATTTCTATTATTTTGCATAAAGAAAATTATCCCCTTATATTCTGAAATGAAAACTTGCCATTGTTGACTTTAATTTTCTAGGACTGTTAAATATAATTCTCCCAAAATATTTGACCTTGTGACTGTCAGAAATTATTAGTGTTGGATGGCACTGGAAGAAATGTCTTTTTGATATTTAGTTTTGTTCCTTTATGGTTTGAGTTCAAATCATACTGGGGTTGACTGTCCCTTTTAACCTTCTGATAGTAATCAAATAAAGTACTGTAGTTGTTTTAATGAATTGTTCTGTAACAAACACCTCATGATTATTGTTATAATCATGTATCACCTGTCATGTGAGAAATTTATTTCAAGATTTAGGCTTGTTTTCATTCTCTACATATACTTTGCAGTCTGAAAATAGCACATGTGATATCATCTAGGGACACTATCATGAGATACAACCTTTAGATGAAAGGAAGAGAAATTGGCAGCCTTATGTGAGAAAATTATACTTTCCTACTGAAAGCTGCTGCACCAATGGGAAAGTGAAAGTAGGCAACATATCTGTGCATTACTAAAGACATGATGTTGCAGATGTTGTTGAAAGTGAAGGCAAAGAGACAAGTTCAGTTAGTGCTATCACATGTGAGCTTGTAGCTGATTTCACTGTATCTGAGCAAAAATACCCCGAAAACCATGAGTGTCACGATAAGATACAAGAGCGATGACATTCACACCTGACTAATGACCAATTTTGTAGAAATGCATGAGCATGTGGTTAGTGATAATACGTAGTCAGGTTGCGGAGTCTTTACAGACATACAAGTCCTCTTGCCCTATCCCCCACCAGACTATAGAATAATCTAAGTATTGTGTCCTGTGGTAGGACCTGAGAGATAGGCAATGATTGATCTTTCATGATAGAAATTCGACTCTGATTATTCAGAGTAGAATTTTAGTACAAAGCCAACAATTTTAACTGGAGAGGGTAAATCAGTTTCATTGTCCTCAGTACCAAACTTATTTTATTAACCCCTGAGAGAATGAAAGGCAAAGTTTACCATGGCAGCATTTGAACTCTTGCCTTTCTTCCTTGTGGAGTTGATAAAATGAGCAATAAAACTAGTTAAGTACTGGGGTTGATATAATCATTCTCCTCACCCATAAATTTCTAGCTTATGTTAGAAACATTTATCAGTTGCACTCATCAAGAAATTATTATTATTATTATTATTATTATTATTGATGCAATACAGAAACAATAGCAAATATTATTATAAACTTTGTCTGATATCAGGACTTTGTAATGTCTTTGTATTATAGCAAAGGAGTTGTAAGTCTCTGTGCCATGAGATAAGAAATTAATACTATTAATGATGTGGGGGTGGAGACTTCATTGAGGCTGAAACTTTTACTTTTGTTATTTTCAGGTCAATTAAAGCTTACACAAAGCATAACTACTCTACCGATTCTAATGACATTTCTTATTTAGTCTGTGTGTTTTCAGACGTAATATACATTTAAGATTTATCAATTTAAGTTATGGCCACAGGAACAGTGTATGAGAGGCTTATTTTGCAATCCTATGATTTTGAAATCTGTTCCACTTAGTGGCAGCTTGGAAAAGAGTCTTCTACTGTACACAATCATTGACTGATAACTTGTGGGTGGAAGTTTAGTCAGTGGAAACTGCATAGAAGCCAATTGTGTGTGTGTGTGTGTGCATACATGTCTACATGTATATTAGTATCTATATGGTAAGAAAATTAATAAATCTATACATTCCAGCAAATATATTTAAATTTTGTCTGGTATCCATTCCTTCTGAGTTGCACAGACATCCGCTTCTTGCTCTTGCCATTTGAAATTCAATGAGCCAGGGATTGGTCTACTGGAAACCTGCTGCCAATGATGGTATTTGTTCAGTTGAGCTAATTTTCATTTCAATGTATCATATCACAACTCTATAAAAGATCCAGTGCTCTTACCTATTATGCTATTGAGAAGTAATACTACTTGACTATAGTCTAGTGGGTAACAGTGTTGAAGCTTTTGTGAAATATGAATGTCCACTATTTCAAACCTATCCCAAACATTTTCATACATATTGTAAATATTATGATTTTTCAGGAGGTAAAAAAGCCTAAACAATTTGAAAATGGGTTATGGAAAAAAACTGTTAGCAATTTGAGAAAAATTTTCTCTGCAATTAATAGTTCAGCTAATAAAAACAAAAGTACCTTTGTGGTAATTCAACTTGCTAGAAACAGAAATAAGCCAAATCTTCATACCACACCATACTATTTTCAAAAGAAGGATACATAGGATAATATAGTTTTCAATCAATTATATTTGAAAAAAAAACAAAGGAATGCCTTTAGTTATGCTTGATCGGGACTGATCTGAAGATTAACAACAATGAATCATTATAAAATATTTAAGCCTATAATCTGATCAAATAATTTAATGGAAAAATATAAAATTATGTTTTACCATTTAGCTTATGTGATTAAGAAAATTTTTTATCCGTATGTTTCCACCTATTTGTTTTTTCATATCACTCATTCCTTCACCTTACATCTTTCACATAGTGCATCTTTTACCTTGTTTCAGTTATTGGACTGTGGCGATGCTGGAGCACTGCCTTAAAGGGTTTAGTTGTACAAATCAACTCCAGTAATTATTATTAAGTCTCGTACTTATTCTATCTGTCCCCTTTTGTCAAATTGCTAAGTTACAGTCACATAATTAAACAAACACCAGTTGTCAAGTAATGTTGTGGAGATACCCACATGCACACACACACACACAAACACATACATGCATGGCAGGCTTTCATTAGATTTCCATCTGCATATTTACTTATAAAGCATTGGTTGGCCTAGGGCTGTAGTTGAAGAAGCTTGTCTAAGTTGCTGCACAGTTGGACTGATCCCCAAACCATTGGGTTGCACAGTGATGTAGCCAGATAGACTAATCAAAGGTTATATTTCACTTTACCTTTCTATTTTGTTTTATCTGAAGAATTATTTTCCTTTCACTTTTCTGTAGATCTTCATGGATAGCAGCACAATATTTTCCAAACTGCTTCAAATGCAATAAATTAGTAAATGTAATTTACCAGCAATTCAGCTTGAGAGCTATAACCATGCCATGGCACCACCATTATTTAATATTATGGCAATATTTCTGTGATTTACTTTGTTCAAGTATAGGGGCAATAACCCCTATGTCCACTTCAACATTTTAAATGTTTGATGGAGTGGAAAAATGATTTAGAATGTTTTGTATAAGACCAGTACCTCTAGCATTTGGATGAAGGGTTTACCCATTAGACCTTTTCTTATTATCCTGTGGCAGTCCCAGAACTGAGAAGACATGTTTTCCAGGGCTTGTTTTAAACTTAAATTTTTTATAATTTTTACTAAATCTTATATTTATGTTGGCCCATCTTCAGTTCTTTGAAAATATTCCACTTATTTCTTCTTCTGTTTCTTTCACCTTTCACTTTCCTTTTATTTTCTGTCATTAGTCTTTTTTGTGATACATCTTTTACAAATATACAAATTCTTTCTAGATTTGTATCTCCTCTTATATCCCTCTTTCACATACTCACCATTTTGTACTTTCCTTCTCTTTTACTTTATATTTGGATATTCTGTTCTGCATACGTCGACCAATGTCTTATACATTTCTACATGTCTATCATAGTAATATCTCTTAAAAATCCATCCATCCATACATATGGAC
Source organism: Octopus sinensis (assembly GCF_006345805.1). Classification (NCBI taxonomy): domain Eukaryota; kingdom Metazoa; phylum Mollusca; class Cephalopoda; order Octopoda; family Octopodidae; genus Octopus; species Octopus sinensis. The sequence goes on from NC_043000.1 coordinate 50,357,213, forward strand.
ACAGATACAGTACAAAAATCATTTCATTTTCATTAATGTTCTGTTTCGCTGTTCTTTTCTCTCTTTTAATCTCTTACATTAAAATATATATTCTCTTTTTTTCTCTTTGCCATTATGTTTTGTCTCTCACACATTTCATTCTCCTCTACTCTCTTATTTTCCACTTACTGTATCTGTTGGTGATGATTAGATTTGATTTCTTCCCTTGTTTATGATTTCTCTCTTTTATTTTGTTTCCTTTTGTTTCTTTTTCTCCCCCTCTTCTTTTAGACAAATTGCTAATCAATATCTTTGTGAAATCACAATGGAAGCAATAGATCTATAGTCACTAGGTTTGTCATGTCCATTATGAAACATTGAAAGTGGAAAGAAAGAAAATAAAGTAGACTAAGCCAATCAGTCTAAATATTTATATTATACCATATATAATTGGACAGTCAGCTGTGTGCAGCTGGTATTAAAATAATTGGTTGCATATGAATAGAAACAATCCTATCAAGGAAGTCTTCAAAAACAAGATTGGACATACAAATGAAATTATGAGTAAAAGTGTAAGCTGCTGCTGATAATGATTGTGTGTACATGTATGTATTTTGGCATGAAATATATGTATATATATTTCAGAAGAGATGAAGCTAGAAGGAACTGTTTATATAGGAGAAAAATGATAGAACAGCAATGCAGAAAAGAGAGGTGCTTGAACATTAGAAATAATGTGTATATGAGTTAGCATATCATGATCAACACAAATGGTTTAACTTGACTTACATCAAATTGCACTAAGCAGAGTGAAATGAGAATCTACACTATGGCTATCACTCATGAATGAATATAACTTTGTAGCTTGTACCATGCTTTTGTTAATTGTTTTGAGTGCTCATGTAGTTTCACACATGGACACTGATACCATCAAGCCTTCTTCCCTTAACCCAACATATCTTCCAGAATGTGATAGCTGGAGAGAGGAGGCATTAACTAGCACTTAGCTGAAATTCATTCTTCAGCTGACTAGATTAGAACAATGTGAAATGAAGCAACTTCCTTGTCTGGGAATGGAACAAATGACCTTATCATGAGCTCAGCACCACAATTATAAGGCCATGTTTCCATGGGAATATTGTGTGTAATAAGAGGAATCAAATATTAATTTGGCATTTCTTCTAATGCTGTCCTCAAGGTACTGCTTGAAAGTAGAATGTCTTTAGCCTATGATGATAATAATGATTATATGTAACTGAATAAATACTACAAAGAAAACAGTGCTGCACTTCACTAGATATTAAATTTCTCATTGGATATGTAAACTAGAACAAATTAAATTCTATATTAATCATTCATTGTCTTAATTTTCCAATGTGCATTGATACTGTAAAAGGTGTAATATGGCATATTCGAAGGCTTGATGTTATCTAATTGTCTTTGACTTAAGTAAGAATATCAGCAGGTCTTATGCAAAATAAGTTTCTTGGAAATAGGTCATATAAGAGCCAAATAAATATTTAAATTAATGTTGGAGTATAAATGTGCAAGGAGTTACAGCCTGATATTGGATCTGGATAACTTAGAGGTTACTTGGCACAAAAGTTACTGACATAATAGTTGACAAAAGTCATTACTTTCTCTTTGTATTCATGTATTAAACTGTTTTAAAAATTCATAAAGTTTTTTTTTTTTTTGTGAGGGATTGATTCAATTGTTTTAGAGCAACCAGAGAAAATCCTGTTGTAACTTTGGATTTACATCACATCTTCAAACGAAAAAATAAAATCTTAATGAAATAGTTAGGGAACACTTTGTTAAGCAATCATTGTAATAATAATGTGCTCTATGAAAGAGCTAGTATTGAAGAATAACTTAGTATGTAACTGTACATAATATCTAGATAGAGATCATAGATATGATATTGAAAATAAAGCTGGAAAAAAATATTAGTTAGTAAAGTTGTTGGAAGAGAACAATTTATTTTCTATTTCCTATTTTTTGTTGCTATACTTAGAAAAACAGCCCTGTGAAATAATTTCAATTTATACAATTATATAATTACCAGGATATATAAAATATTGTTAAAATAATATCATATCAATGCATATAGAAATTCAGACCATTAAAATTGTGTATCAAGAAAAAAATTACCTTGAAAATAATTAAGATCGTGCTAATAATACTAATGGTGATTGGTGCTTCTTGACATGTCTTGAAGTACATGTTTTTAAGGTAAAATTTGGTTACTAAGTTACCAATGGTAATTGCTTTCTACCTTAGTTCTTTCAGCCATCACAACTAATAGCCTACTGAAACACCATGTTTTCTACAATTTTCAAAGCATGTAATGTTTATGTATGACGCATAATGTTATTTAGCTGTGAGTAAAAATTAAGAATGAATATTCAGTATTTCTCTACGTGGTAGATGTAGCAAAAGAAGTAGATATGATGAACATTGCTAGAAAAGATGATAGATGAGCTTATTTTCCAGGTGAGTCTCCAACCGTTTCAAGTAGCCCCTGAATAGAAAGGTATGAATGAAAAGAAAAGTCCTGTTGCTATGTGAATCTGAGTAGCAAGTCAGATTTAATGTGAATGAAAAATTCAAGACTCCTATTGTTCTGTTGAGCATGTAAATCAGAACATGATATTTATCATATCAAAAAATCCTCTTTTACTTTACATATGTTAAAATTACAATGCTACAAAAGGGATATTAATTATTATATTGTCTTAAAAAATCAAAAGATGGTTAAATTCTATATATATAATATTAATTATCTTCTGAATACTAATTAACGAATAATCTCTATCCCCTCTAAATTATAAACATTTTAATCTTTGGAACCCCTTCCATTTACAGTAAGAGTTGATAAAAACTGATTGTTAAACATATGTATATAATCAACACATACACAAACGTATACATACCTCCAGATGCATACACACAAATGTATGTATATGAATGTTTTTATATAGACACACACTCAATCACACATATGTAATTGGGATTAATAATAAAATGCGTATTCATGTAGTTCTTTCTTTATCAGACAAAGTTCTTAGCTTGAAAAAGGGTGTAATTTACCAGCTGTATGCTGATTACTAGATAGAATTCCATCAACAGTTATAAAGGTTTGAAATCTCTGATATGAAATGTTTCATGAAACCTAATGAGGTAATATTTCATGGATGTTATTAGAAAATATATATTACAGGGAAAATTTCTTCATCCTTTGTAAAGGGGCTTTTAGTCTGAGATATGCATTTGTTACATTTTGGATAACAGAAATGTAATTGCCATCCAACTGTATAACAGCCTTGTTGCTTGTTAATAGTTGTCTAAAAAATAATGTAAATTATTTTTTTTCTTTCTTGCTTTTTTTTAAACTGAGCTCATATCTTTCTTTTCTTTTTCAAGTATTTTTGTTTCTTTTACTTCTACAGAAAAATATGTTAGAATACATGCACATGCATGTAGGCGCACACACACACACACACAATCATACATGTATACCTATGTATGCATGCATATTGCAAAAGCAATCTCAGATCTCGTGGTACAATATGTTCATGTCTTAAATAGCAGGAACCCTTTTTACCAAAGCAGCATGTTCCTGACAAGTAAAAGCAAGATTTTTTTTATTGTAGTGTGAGATTGTTGCAGCAAAGTGTTACTTCATTTACTTACTGGTACAGATCCTTTTATATGTATCATCATCCCCCTTTAATATGCTGGCATAGGTTGGACTACATATATATGTATATATATATATGTATATATATATATGTATATATATATATATGTATATATATATGTATGTATATATATATGTATATATATATATCATCATCATCGTTTAACATCCGCTTTCCATGCTAGCATGGGTTGGACGGTTCAACTGGGGTCTGGCAAGCCCGAAGGCTGCACCAGGCCAGTCAGATCTGGCAGTGTTTCTACAGCTGGATGCCCTTCCTAATATATGTATATATATATATATATGTATATATGTATATATATATGTGTATATATATATATATGCATATATACATGTATATATATATATGCTTGTATATATTTGTGTCAGTCACTTGACTGCAGCCATGCTGGAACACCACTTTTAGCCGAGCAAACCGACCCCAGGACTTATTCTTTGTAAGCCTAGCACTTATTCTATCGGTCTTATTTCAGTTTCCATCTACCAAATCCACTCACAAAACTTTGCTCGGCTTTTCACAAATGATGATGTACATGAGTGTTGTACATGTTTTTTTTAATGAATAATGTTTGAATAATACTGCCTATGATTTCCACATCTAGTGTATATGATCTAGTATACAAAGTAAATTGGCAGGCAGTTTTCTGTAGTGAAAGTCCTGAGAGTCCTGAGTGAATTTGATGTATTATTATAAGCATCACTACTATTAGGTTTGCAGACACTGTTGATTGCACTTTTATTAAAGTGTGGTAACTTCAGAAACAATTCCTGGTTGAGTTCTGGTTTGGGGGTTTATTGTTCTAAAGGTGACTAATAACAGATGCTTGGTGTCTATTGACTTTCAACACTTGTATTTAAAGAGAGGCTTAGATGTCATTCATAAGAGAGTATGACCTGATGGCTTGTGCTAGTTGTTTTGGGTCCTCATATAGTCATAAGCATGCACTCTCTTGATCCTTACACCCTTGACCCAGCTGATGTAACAGTTAGTAGAAGAGAAAGTTTAACTCGTATTTGATTGCTTTGCATTTTTAGCTGAGTAGACTGGTGCATAATGCCTGATCATTACACACAACCTTATTATCATATGGCCAACATCCTAATCATATGCATGCACACACATCTATCTAGCGGTGTGCATGTGTGTGCACGTTTGTGTTGTGCATATATATAAAATGTTCACTTCAAGACAAAACTTCCTGCTACATTTCTCTCTATCTAAAAATTTGTCCAAAGATAACAGAACATTTGTTTTTTTCCATTTCAAACAATTTCAATCTCTCTAATCTTTAAATTTACTTTTTGTTTAAACATCCTATCTCTCATAGATGATCAAAACAAAACATTTCAACTACTGCACTGCTCCATCTAATATTTTTCAATCCATTCTGTCAAAAAATATTGATGTCGCACTTGTCACATGCAAACATCTATGAGAACATAGTAGTTGCTCTTGAAAGCATTAAAGCTTTTGAATGCAAGAGAATCTTTTAATAGAGCTGATACATTTTCACTGACCGAGTTTATATAATTCTTTTCGACTCCACTCGATCAACCTGGATATATGTCAAGATTAATTAATCTTAGCCTTTCTTGTGATCTTTCTTTCAATAAATGTCTGAGCGCATGTCTGTGTTAATGACAAATTCTATTATTATTTCTTTATTTTTCACACATTGACTTATATCTATATACTACCTCAACATTTCCTCTTATCTTGTTCAAAAAAAAAAAGCATAGATACAACTATGAATTTGGATTGCTATTTGTTGTGATCTAGAGTGATTCAGAGAAATAAGTTAGTGATTTGACTTTCATATGCAATCATTACAGTGTATCTTGATGACAGTTCTTGACTTATCAGAAGATACTTCATGTTGTTGGACACTTTGTTGTTGACAGTGGGCCTATAATGCCTGAGCATTATAGACCCCTGGGCAAATGCACTGGGTCCCATAGTATTTTCTAATTGTTAGCAAGCCACAGTGTACACAGATCAGAATTAGGCCCCTAGGCCATCTTAAGGCATGATTACCCTGGGCCATTGCCTCATGGATCTAGGAACCCAATTCATATCTATGAGGCTCCTGGGCCCAGTGTAATCATGCCTTAAGATGGTACTGTTTGTCTGTGAAATAGACAAGTCAAGGAACTACTGGTACAAATTTCATTTCTGTCACATCTCTCCTTTAGTAATATTATTTAGTTTTGAAATAAAATAGTCACTTTTTCAGTGACATTAACAAATGAAGCTACTATAGTTGTAGATAGAATATCATAACTAGATAATTGAAACAATATTATTGGAACTGGACAGCTATTTATTAACTGAATATTAACTAGTCATATCCAATTTTTGTATTTGTTTACATTTGGTGGGTAAACTTAATCGTTATAATAAATCAAAAAGCACTGATGCCCTGATGGCATATATGAAAATATGCTAATGAACTGAAATTTCCATATTGACTTGAGTTAAAAAACAATAGCCTCACAAGTCTCTTTGGTGGTTCCCAGAAAAAAAGTTGAGATAAGTTTCAGAAATAGAGATTTAATTAAAAAAAAATTTTATTCTAATGCTTCAGGGAAAATCTGATATTTGTTTATACCAGATATGTTTCTGTATTATCACACCTTGTCATTATTGCAATGTTGACATCAGATTGTAATATATTGGTATTTGGTTCAATTATTCTGGCATTATAAACACAGCTTTAAGGCTTTATTTTATAGCTCTAAACTACTTATCAATAAAGTTGAATTTTAGGTAGGAGTTTAGTAATGTATTTAAAAAAAAAATTATTTACTATAATTTTATTTCTGTTGTTTTAGTTAAATGAAATTTATTCTTATCAAATAAATCATGATGATAAGTAAAGCCATGATGTGTAATATATCATTTTTATTGTCAAAGTGTTTTGGCAGCTATTTATTGCTTGGTCTTTAGACAGATTAACAAATAAGATTGTTATATTTATTCTGGTTTTAAACATTTAAAG
>NC_043000.1:50366414-50448914 GCF_006345805.1 Octopus sinensis
GGTCTTATTTAAGGCATGGCACATTGAACACTTAACTATAATTTATTAAAAAAACATTTTGTCATGATTTTCTTTTTGTAATTGAGAAAATTATATTTCTTTTATATTTATGCACTAATTGTCCAGAGTATCTATCTACCTTATTGTTTGAACTGTTTATCACAATTCAAGTTTCTTTTGTTTTTTTTTATGGTTTAGTCAGGAGTATTGGGACAGGATACTCTTTTCTCTCTTTTACTCTTTTACTTGTTTCAGTCATGTGACTGTGGCCATGCTGAAACACCACCTTTAGTCAAGCAAATCGACCCCGGGACTTATTCTTTGTAAGTCTAGTACTTATTCTATCGGTGACTTTTGCTGAATCGCTAAGTTATGGGGACGTAAACACACCAGCATCGGTTATCAAGCAATGTTGGGGGCACAAACACAGACACACAAACACATACAAACACATACATATATATATATACATATATACGACAGGCTTCTTTCAGTTTCCGTCTACCAAATCCACTCACAAGGCTTTCGTCAGCCCGAGGCTATAGTAGAAGACACTTGCCCAAGGTGCCATGCAGTGGGACTGAACCCGGAACCATGTGGTTCATAAGCAACCTACTTACAACATGGCCACTCCTCCGCCTATATGCATATTTCTGGATTTATGGTCATTGGTTCTAACTGGAATACATGATATATCTTGTCCGTTGTAAGATTAAATTTCTTGAGTTTTATAGCTGTTGCTATTATAAATTCATTTCTTCTAAGTTCTGTATGTTCTATATGTATTAAGAACTTTATTGTTTTTCTTTTAAATTAACTTAACTTCCAAATTTTTTACTGCATTTCATATTAGTGAATAATATTTCTGGTATAAAGAATGGAATATCATACTGTATGATATTTCTTCAATTTGATTTTTGTGCCTCTACTCACTTATGGTCATGAAATTTAGGTAATGACTGAAAGGGTATGATTGCAAATACAAGAGGCCAAAATTGGGTTCCTCCAGACAGTCTCAATGGGTTGTGTATCTTGCAGATCAAGTAGTCTCTCCAAGTGAAGCCACTATTTCTCTGCATTGATAGGTCACAGCTCTGATATTACTGACATATGATTAGAATGTCTTAGGAAAGAATTGCAATGTGGATCCTTCAAGTCAAATAGACTGGCAAGAAACCTTGTAGTAGACCAGGAATGCAATAGTCGGCTAATATTCATAGTCCCAGTTGGTCATGCTTGGGAATCCAGCTGAAAAGTCTAATGATAATTGCTACTGATAGGATCATATTGAGGAGATGCCTAAAGACTCTACCCTCATGACTCTCCCGGGAATAATGGGTAAAGAAGAGCAATGGATGGATTACATTCTTCTATTGTTTTCATTATTTAGTATTCATAGAGCACCATCAGTAGAAGTTGCATAAGAATTATTCTCCATTCTACATGAGATGCTATTAAGAGTTATCTTACTATTTGTCACACTGGACACATTGAATATATTAGTTCTATAATTAACAATAGTATGTCTGTCAGCTAAATTACTTTTTAAATTCTTAGTACTCTTCTGAATATTGTTCCTAGTAACTGGATAGTTTACATTTATACTTAAGCTCATTAGTATCTTCACATTTATACCTAAGGTCATTAGTAACAGTCATGCTACTTATAAGTGAACTATCAGTATTATTACTCTTATCATTATATAATTATGTGCTTTCATGTCACGGTAAATTGTTATTGAAATTATTATCAAGTTGGCTAGCTATTATGGTTGGAAGTTTTGAACTATAGAAATTATCCATAGTTACAGAGGAATTAACATTGTTTTCTCTCCTACAACTCTCAGAGTTTACCTCAGAAGTTATATTAGTATTAGTAGGTGCACTTATTTGATTAAATAGAAGCTTTAGTTTTGTGATAGACATATATTTTATGTTCTTTTCATACCCACTTCTTGTCAAGGCTTCATTATACTAGGAAGTATTGTCATTAAAAACTCTTTCATTAGGTGAGAGATTTTGAATTTTGATTGATATATTTATAACATGACTATTAATTACACTTTTAGGATGGTTAGAGTTTTTATTTATATGCTATAAGGTCTCATTAGTGAAATAGGGTATAAGAGACCAGAATTTAGAGCTACATCAAGGAAATTAACAACTTTTATATTCTTATGAGAAATGAGATGATATAATTCCTAAGGAACTTAAAGAGGGATTTTCTAAGTAGTTCTAAATCAAATGAAGAGTAATTAATGGTTGTGAAAAGAGAGTCTTATGGTATGACCCACCACCTTAATCCAGGAAAGTTTTGTCTAGTTCATTTAAGAGGAATAATCCCAACAAATCTGTTACCTGTGATGAATTGGAGGAAGCTGTCGTAATATCAGAATTATCTTGTCTATATTTTCTAGTCCAGTAATGATCCTAGAATAAGACCAGTTTCTAGTTGCTAAAAGTTATCTCTATATCTGTTAAAGTAGAAGTTTTAGTAGTGAAAATATACTTCTTTTTAAGAAGTGTAGGAAGTATAAAATAATAATAGCTATCAATGTCAAATTGCAAGAAAGTAGTTTTGGATTTATTTTGTAATCTAACAAACCATTCTATGACGTAACTTCAATTATCCCACTGAAATAATTTTATATAGCCTTTCAGTGTTGGTGTTATATTCTCTAAGATCATCTTACTGATACAATCTATATATGACTGAGAGGGGCTAAAAACCTAATAGATGCATTTTGTAATAAGTTTTGTTTATGATCCTTAACCTTGTCATGCCAATGGTGTCCCTCAAAGCTGTTGTTTACTTTTGTTTTAATTAAGAAAATTATGAATTCTTTTTTTTTTACAATGGAATGAGCATATAACAAACCCAGCACTTTGTCTAGTAAATGAGCAAGGCCTAGACCCTTTACTGTTGAGGAAATTATTGATGATATTCTTTGGATGAAGAGTTTACACTTACACAGAAAATGAGAGTGATACAGACACTCAAACTGATTAAAGAGATGAGCAAAGTGGCAATTTAGGCAAACAAATATGGTAGTTGAGAGATAGGCCCATTATTGTTATTCTCCTGAATTTTTTGTGATTCTCTCTATTAGTTTGTCTGCAGTCATTACACTTAAGCTGCATATGGAACTATTTATTTTTTTTTTTGCTCAGGAGCCCAGGTGGAGAGTAAAGTTAGACACAGTGTCCCAGGTCTGAGAGGGTTAATATCGAAACTGAATGTTATAGGTATAAAGGATTCTGCTTCATTGGCTAAATTAAGTTTGATAATTAATTGATAACCAAAAAGATACAAAAAGTAGGATTATATAATACATAAATTCATATACAGATATCAACATACAATTTACATGTATATGTGCACATACATAAGCACCCAAACACACATAGCTACATATAAACATATACAAATTGAAATGAGAAAAAATACATTATTATCATTTGATAAATCAAATAGTTAAATATATCACTATCTAGTGATAATAATATTAATGTTAATTATAGAAGCAAATGTACAAATAATACTTTTGGTGTCTCCAAAAATTTACAGGTACTTCATTTATAACAAAAGCATAGCAATAATGACAAAAAATTTGAATGTAACTGTGGAGTAACAGATTATTGCCCACCAAATTGTAATTCAAATAGTGTAGTATATAAACGTATTGTACAAACTCAGAAATGATGTATTCTGTATGTTCAAATACAAATTTAAAAGGAAAAAGATTTTATTCGCTCTGGAGATAGTAAAAATGACTGCACCATATTAGTAAAGAGAAAGAATGTAATTGTTATCTACTGCAGATATTATTCTTTAAATATTTTAGAAGTTATTCTATACAAAGCAAACAGAACCTAATATTAAAAGAAAATCTAATAATAGAATAATAGTAATAATTATCAGAAATAAAAATTGCACAAAAGTGCAATTAAATACATCAACAGATGATAAATTACATATCATATATTTTATTTTGATTTATCTATGTATTATTTATTTATTTATCGTTGGTTTAACATTTGATTTGTTTTAAAATTATTTTGATTTTTTTAAATTTCATTTTATACTCTTAGTGGTCTTTAATTATAGTTTTTCCTTTCTGTGTCTTTTCTTTCTCACTTTTATTACCTGAGTTTAATTTAAACTTTGAAGTAAAAGTTAGAAAAATTCTACCGCTCTCTCTGAATAGAGTTTTAATCTTAAATCATAGGTTGTAATTTATAACTTTGACTGGTCTATCTTTCAAATTCTGCAAAACTGATCCAAAGTGATAGTGATTGGAAAGATTGCCTTCTTTGTACAAGAGAAATATTAGAGATATTGAAAGCTGGCCATATCTTGTTAATAAACAAAAATGATGAAATAGCTATTCACTGCAGACTTCAATTCTTTACAAGTTATTCTACACAGAACAAGCACAGAGTTAAACTTAAAAGAAAATCTCATTATATAATAATAATAATAATAATAGGTGCTGCCTTCCAGCTTGCCAGCTCTGGTCAAACTGTCCAAACGATGCTAGCATGGATAACAGACATTAAATAATGATGATGATGAATAATTAGAAATAAAAATTGTAACAAAATAAAATTTCATCTGTCAACATAGGACAAACACATATATATATTTTACTTTATTTTGGCCTATTTATTATTTTTTTTTTGCATTACCATCGATTTAGTGTGTGGTTTCTTTTAAAGTATTTTGATTTTTTTAAAATTCAGTTTATAGTATTGGTTTTTAATTATTATTTTCTTTTATCTTTCTTTTTTTACCTTTTGCTTGATCTAATTTAAACTTATTTTAATTATATATATATATTATCTTCATAATTTTATGCATGCATGTATCTGTTTTAAGTGCTCATTTTTATATGTTTTTACATATATATGTCCAATTTCATGTCTCATGCTACAAAGTACAAAAACATTTGGTTGGTGTAACCATTAGTAACAAACAAATGCTAGTATTTACTCAAGCTCTATGCATTTGACATTCATATTCTACCCAAATCAACATTGCCTTTTGTGAAATAAATTAGCGGTCAGAATGGGAGCTGATTCCTCTCTCTCACAAAAGCAGCTGATCACTATTTGGCTTTTGCTTTACAAATAACCAGTCTTGTGCCAAGGTTAAAGTTTTGTGTTGGGATCCCTTGTTCAGGAAACTGATAGCAAGAATTTGTTGATTACCGATGTCTTTAACTATCGACATGTATTATTCTTTTATAACTTCCATTGTTTTGGCTTTATCTCTCTCTCTCTCTCTCTCTCTATATATATATATATATATATATACATCCTTCTGGTCATTCCCTCATATTAAACTGTTAATCCCTACATTTTTTTGTTTTCTTTCTCCATGTTTTTTTTGTTCTCTCTCACTATTTTCCCTCTCATCCCTTTCTGCTGGAGAGCATAAGCTTGAAATGTCAAAACCTTTTTCCTTCCCAAAAGTCAAACTAATAGACCTGCTTGTTCTTCCCTCATCTGTCTATCTTTTTGCTTTCCATAAATTTGAACTATCTGTGTGGTAAGTAGCTTGCTAACCAACCACATGGTTCTGGGTTCAGTCCCACTGCGTGGCATCTTGGGCAAGTGTCTTCTGCTATAGCCCTGGGCCGACCAATGCCTTGTGAGTGGATTTGGTAGACGGAAACTGAAAGAAGCCTGTCGTATATATGTATATATATATATATATATGTATGTGTGTGTGTGTGTCTGTGTTTGTCCCCCTAGCATTGCTTGACAACCGATGCTGGTGTGTTTACATCCCCGTCACTTAGCAGTTCGGCAAAAGAGACCGAAAGAATAAGTACTGGGCTTACAAAGAATAAGTCCCGGGGTCGATTTGCTCGACTAAAGGCGGTGCTCCAGCATGGCCGCAGTCAAATGACTGAAACAAGTAAAAGAGTAAAAAGAGTAAAGAGTATATATATATATGTGTGTGTGTGTGTATATATTGTTGTATTTAGGAATGGTCATTTTGCCAGTTTAGCCAATAAATATAGCGAACAAATATATATATATATAGTAATATGTATATATCTTGTGTGTGTTTTTCTTTCCTATATCCCTCTGTTTGAGAACCAGTGTTGGTTTGTTTTCATGCCTGCAGTGTAGTTTTGCAAAAGACACTGATAGAACAAGTACCAGATTAAAATTAAAAAAGTGACTAGAGTTGATTTGATTAAACTAAACCCACTGACTTAAAAAGAAAAAGAATACTACACGATGTTGAAGTTTTTAGTAGGGCTTCTCAAACTTATATAACCAGGCCTTGACAATAAATATTAATTAAGTTTCTGCCATTCCTCTACTGTTATTGTGAAGTCGATGTAGAGTTTATATTCATGTAATTCTTCTTCAGTCACCATAGTTTTGGACAAACTTAAAAAGTTTAGTTATCTCAGTTATTCGTATTTTCTCTGCTTCCCTTTCCAGTTTCACAGCCTCCTACCTTTGAGAAACAGATTACATTTGTGTATGTGTGTGTGTGTGTGCAGTTACTGAATTTTATATATGATCAAACCCACACATGTGAATCTTTGTATGTATTTTAAGCCATTATTTAAACATGGAATTTGATATGTAATTTATCTTCCTTTCAAAAATTTATGAAATCTAAACATAATTATATAATACTGATATAGATGGTTTTAACTAAGAACAGAAAATAAACAATCTTAAAGCAGTTGAATTACTCAGGGTGTGTATTTTAAAACTAGGCATTACATGCATGGAAATCATTTATGTGAAAGAATATAAAAGAACATGTAAGTTATGAAAAAATTCCATGTGTATATTGATTATCATTTCAATAAAATTAAATTCAGTTTCCACTTGATAAGACATTATATGTTTAATAAGAAGATGTTCAGTTAATAAATGGCTATTTATTAACTTATTTATTTAGTTTCAGTTTCTTATTTTTGTAACCACCCCCACAAAAAAAAAAAAATTAACTTGCTATTATTAACATGCCATGATTATTTAGACATGCTAAATTAATTTTGGAACAAATTTACTATTATTTGGTATAAAGCTAATTTTGTTTCTTCATACTTGAAATTTTTGAGGTTATTACATTAAATGTACTTGTGTCAAAAGCAATTTAGACTTATTCAATGTATTTTGAGAACCTGATTTTCATAGGGGTGAAAGATATATGTATGTGTGCATATATATATGTGTGTGTGCATATATATAAGTTTAGTAAAATTTAGATTCAGATGAATATGGTACTTAAGTTAAAGACACCAGAATTCAGCATGGTATTATCCATATAATTCAAAATGGGGTGATTATAATCAAAATAAGCAACAAGGATATTCAGAGGTAATGCAGTACGATCGTTTCATGTGACTCCATTTAATTGAACAATGAAAATATTACATCAATTTAAAATGTAGAGCAATCTTCAGCTGCATAAAAATATAGAATTTAGTTAAATTTGAAGGATTCATTTGTATAATTTTCATTTTATCCAAAATCACCAAGTAGATAGACAAAGAACATGTTTTATCAACAACATCACAGTTGTAACTGTGGATAAAATTCTTCGAATTTAACTAAGTTCTATATTTTTATGCAGCTGAAGATTGCTCTACATTTTAAATTGATGTAATGTTTGCATTGTTCAATTAAATGGAGTCGCATGAAACGATCGTACTGCATTACCTCTGGATATCCATGTTGCTTACTTTGATATATATATATATATATACTTAATGTAAATATAGGTTTTGTTTTGATTGCTGATCCCATCATTTTGCTTCAGTAAATTTAGTTACGAGAGTGCATACCAATTTAAGGCTTACTACAAACAATTGGATTTCAATGCTTAGGAAACAAATTGCAAAGCTGTGTCGTAAGAAGTTTGCTTTCCAGCCATGCAGTTTCAGATTCATTGCCAGTGCCACTGGACTGGCTCCTGTGCAGGTGGCACGTAAAAAACACCATTTGAGCGTGGCCATTGCCAGTAGTGCCTGACTAGCCTAGAAATATATATATATTTCTATATCTACTATAATAATAGTCTTGTGTTTATGAATGAGAAAGGAAGGGGTGATGTCATACTTTGTATTGGGATAATGAAAATTGTACGCTGAAAAAATAAATCAAACAGCATTTCAACTCTCTGTGAATATATGTGTGCGTATGTAAAAGGTGGGGTATGTGAATTTGTTTGTGTGTTTGTGCGTGCATGCACAATGGAAGTGGGATTGATCATTTTTGTTTGCTTAGTATTTGGGTTTATTTTTTTGTTTGGGTGAATCTTGGTTGTTTTTTGTTGTTGTTGGTCAGTTATTTTTAGCGTTTTGACAGAGAAAAGTCATTTTAAAATTGTTTTTTAATGTAAGCATGCTCAAACAAGTTGAATGCTTACACAGAGCAGGTTTTACAGCCACATCATCCAAACTGACTGGGTGAAACCAGGCTTAGCTCCTAGTATATATATATATCTGTACATACATACATATATGTATGTATATATGCATATATATATATATATATATATATATTAAATTAGAGATAAAACCATTATTAGGCAAATCATATATATATGTATATATATATATATATATATATATTTATATACCAGTTGCCAGGAATGAGTTTAATATTTAAATTGGTCTATCCAATAGCACTACACTGCTAAACTTAATGGCTATTTAAGCAATGTATTTGGGGAAAGTTAATGGATCGAATGTGGTTCTGAAGTAGGAGCATAAATGTACGCCCATTACCTATTTTTCTATCTTTGGTAATATTGTTTACATAGACATATTTGTGTATTAAACATTGTAACTTTCAGTGCTGGCTCTAAATTCTATAAAAAATCTGTTGATATACACTTAAAATATATGCAGGTTTTTCAGAATTAAATTTGTTTTTCATTATAATTATTGAAGGTTTTCCTTTTGTGTTCAGTATGCAGAATATTTAAAACTGCTACCTTACCAAAATATTTTCCTGTATAAGTTTTGTCTGTGACAGGGTGTTGGTTGGGCTGAATCATTAGTGTTTTGGGCAAAATGTTTGCAGGATTTAGTTGCAACACTAGATTCCAAATTAAAATTCCACCAAAATAAACTTACCTTTCATCTCTCAGAGCTCATAAGATTAAGTATTAGTGAAGTATTTTAATTGGTTTAATTGACTTTCTCAACTGTCCTTTCCCCTTCAATGTGTGTATAGCCTTGTGCTTATCTTAGAAATCAATATTTACCCCTAATTCCTTTGCTCTTTTACCAAAATTGTCCATATTTCTATATGAAAACTTCAGGAATGGCATTTAAGTTTACAATTTAGACTTGTTTTGATGATATTGTATGCTTATTGATTACTTCTTGTACTACTACAATACAAAAATGCATAAATTAATTAATAAAATAAACATTATGTGCATTGATGGTGAAACAAACCCTCTTGTTTGGGAACTAATAAAGATGCAGTAAAAAAATTTCCTTGTCTTTCTATTCAGTTCACCAATAACTCCCTCCATGGATTTTAAGAGCATCAAATAACATCAGAACAATTTGTACAACATTATAAATTTCCCAAGGGTGGTTACATTGAGATGAGTTTGCATATATCAGGTCACCATAGCTAAAGCTAAGTGAATGCACCAAAGATAATAGTTCTGGCTACTGAAAGCATTAGTCAGCTGATGTTTTCTCGGGAAAATATCATTTGAAATTAATATTTGTCTAGTTTACTCTGTCTATTTTCCTCTTTCATCAACTATCTAATTCATTGTATACACACACTCTCTCTCTTTTTCTCCTTCTCTCTCTCACTATAAAGACACCTTCATATATATATATATATATATATATATTTATATGTGCATACCCTCAAACATATATATAATAGAGAATAATCTTATTAAGTGAATACCGTCTATAAATTTTTTTGTTTATATATATTTTTAAAACTGCTTACCTTTATATAGATCCTTGACACATACACACACACATGCACACACACACAACACATACACACACACATACTTGGGGCAATATATTAATTTCTTTGAAATGTTAATGGTTATGGCTTTAGACCTTTATTTGTATTGAATATGAAATGAGTTCATATCTTCTGCAGAAATATATATTTTGGAGGCATTTTGTAAACTAGGAAATAGCAGAGAATCATGACTAAATATTATGTCCAAAATAGCTTTGGATAATTGTAGTATATGATAAGATATATCTAGAGAAGAGGGAGTAAGTTATTTTTCTAAGTTTAGATTATATTGTTTGTATTACATTTGGTATTATGTAATACTAAAAGTTAAGGTAGGAGTGGCAGTGTGGTAAGTAGCTTGCTTACCAACCACATGGTTTCGGGTTCAGTCCCACTGCGTGGCACCTTGGGCAAGTGTCTTCTACTATAGCCTCGGGCCGACCAAAGCCTTGTGAGTGGATTTGGTAGACGGAAACTGAAAGAAGCCCATTGCATATATGTATATATATATATAAAATATTATTTGTATATATATATATATATGTGTGTATGTGTGTGTATATGTTTATATGTCTGTGTTTGTCCCCCCGCAACATCGCTTGACAACTGATGCTGGTGTGCTTACGTCCCTATTACTTAGCGGTTCAGCAAAAGAGTATAATAAATATTAGGCTTACAAAGAATAAGTTCTGGGGTCGATTTGCTTGTCTAAAGGTGGTGCTCCAGTCAAATGATTGAAACAAGTAAAAGAGTATTCACTAGGAATATGTTACTGACTTGTTCATTTATATGAGCCAAGAAAATATTTAATAAAGTATAGTAACTGATGACATCTGTGCAACTTCTGGTACAAATATTACACTGTCATTGTCATTAACTGTTGTCATTGTCATCATCATCACTATCATCGCTGTTGACTTTCTGTTTTTCATCATTGCATGTGTAGGATTGGTTGCCATGGTCGGAGTCTGCACATATTCAAAAAGTATTGCCCCACTAGATAAGCTGGAAAACTTTATTTTGTTTGCATTCTATTTTTGACTTCGTTTCTTTCGGCTGGATGACCTTCCTAACACCAACCACTTCACATTATATATTGTGTTTTTTTTTTCTCATAGCATCAGCATTAAAGAGTTGTTCTGTCCTTGATAGAAATAAAGGGTCACACACAACCTCATATATTATTAAAGTGTATGGGTACATTTTTTATGACATGAGCACGAAAAATTAGAAGCCTCACAGCTTCATGTTTTTGGTCAGTCACCAGCCTTTTTACTGTGTGAGGAGTATGTGTGATAGATGTATGAATGAATGATAGTGATAAAAGGAATGTGTAATAGGTGGAGTAGTGACAGGCATATTCATTATTCTGAAATAGTTTTGTATATTCAATGCAACATGATTAAGATAGCAGAAAGATGAAAGATGATAGATGCCATGTGATCCAGAAAATGGACAGAGATTCAGGATACGTGGAAGAAAAGGAATAAGAGTTTGTACTGGAAGGTGAAGGTAGAGTATTATGTATGTTTGTGTGTGTGTGTGTGTTGGGTCATCCCATAAATAATGCAGTTTTTTATACCTCTTTTTATTTTTCAACATTAAGACAATACTTTTTTAATCTAAAATATACTCTCCTTCATTTTCTACAATGTTCTTCCATCTATCAGGTATACCTGCAAGACTCCTCTTCTAAAATTAACTTGTCCATGATGAAAAATACTCCTCCACTACTGTTCTGACTTCATCTACAGAATTCATATTTTTCCATCCAAATTATTTTGAAAACTGCGGAATAAGTGATAATGAGAAGGAGCAATGTCTGGTGAATATGGTGGGTGGGGCATTGTTTCCCATTCAAACTGCTCCAGCCTTTGGAATATCATTCTTGAAACCAAAGATGGTCATTTTTCTTCTAGCACTCACTTGAATGACCAAATCCAAGCTTCTGTGTTAGTTCCTCAACAGTTACAATGGGATTTTGTTCCACCAGGGTTTGCTGGATGTATTCATCAAGCTCTACAGATCTTCCAGGATGAGGCTCATCTTCTAGTCTATGTATGTGAATATGTATATATATACCCACCCATACATACATGTGTGCATGTATAGAGTTTTGCATTAGAATGGTTCATAATTACATTTATTTCTTTACATCCTGTTGTTATTCTAGCCCTATCCTATTTATATACACCTACCTATATCTGCACACACCTTCCAACACACAAAGATGTACACATGTATGTATATTGCTTGGGTAGTGGTTGTAGCATTAGATTTCGATATTAATTCAATTCAGAAGGCCACCATGATGATCTTTGACATGCTGATAGAGTATAGATGACTGTTTCCATCATTATTATACTCCTGCCAATACTCATTTAATCTTTCGGCTAAACTTGTAGAAGTCTCCTCAATGTATACTGTATTTTGCTTCTTATAATCATCTTTGATGCATTTTATGTGGTAGACTACATCCCTGGTCTTACAGTTAATACTCAGGTTAAAAGTATATATAATGCATCTTCTATCACTATATGTGCACTTGTTATAGGGGCATCTCTCACAAAACTGTGAGCTGATGGATCTCCTTTATAGATGTGTGTGTGTGTGCATGTGTGTGTGTGCGTGTGTGTGTGCATGCGTGTGTGTGTGTGTATGCGTGCGTGTGTGTGTGTGTGTATATATATATACTGTAAATTTAGGGTGAATACTTGATAAGTGTAAGCACCTGTATATGCCAGCTAGTGGCAGAGGTGAGAGGGTATATATCAAATAAAATCAAAAACAGAACACAAAGGATGTTGCAGTACATGTGTACACACACACACACACACACACACATATATATATATATATATATATATATATGTATGTATATGTGTGTGTGTGTATACATATATAAATATATATACAATTAACATCAAATCAGCTTATGTATGCATACTAATGAATTTAAATATTTCTTGCTATTTAGTTCATTGTCGTAATGGTAATTCTGCTGTATTGTAACCATTGTCTTATATCACATCAATTTAAATTGCTTGAAGATAAATCCTTCTGGGGGAAGGATTTATCACCAAGCAAACATAAACACTGCCAAATACTCTTAGTAGAGCTTGACACTGAAGTGCATTGTGTGAGAATGCGTATGTATATCTGTGTGTCACTGTATGTTTGTGTAAGTATGCAAATGTGTGATTGTATGATGGCTATTGTTTTATTTAAAAGAATGGGGAACACACCATTTGTTGAGTTTTATATGATGCATGTAAATGGGTGATTATTTAAATGAGAAAATGTGTTTGCTTAATGATATTTCTTGTCAAAATGTGAATGATTTTCATCTGAAAACTATACTTCATAACTAGTACAAGAATCAGTATATTATATTTAACTTTCATTCCATTCAGCTTGCATCTGTATTTGCTACATTAAATTGAAGTAGATATATATTGCTGAGTTGTTAGTATGTATTCTGTCATTCTGTCTCCAGAGGAATGAATAAGAAAAGTTTGAAATGGATTGTGCTGAAGTTTAATCTAAATGATATTGGCAGTATATTGCTCTACGTGACAGAGTTTACAAAAAGAGTGTTATTGATGGTAAAATCCAGTAACTACCTAAATCATTGTGTATTAACTATAAAGTCAACAGACATCTACAGAGAAGTATTTCAAATTAATTAAAATAAGAATTCATGTGTTTACTATTCACATTTGTGTTACGAAGTATATATAATTATCTGTTTCCAATAATATGAGTTTGAAGAATATCGTTTTTGATGCTGATAAACTTTCAACGTACAAAGTCCAGAAATTCATAATGAGTTCGTATAAGAGTTTACCAATGTGCCTATTTAGTAGAAGCAGGCTAGCATTATTCTTTGGATATCGATAGCTGTCATGTGGGTAAATAGCAATTGGCAAGAAAAATAACAACTCTACTTCATTTCTCTATTCCTTATCATACATTTTTCTTTACCTTTCTTTCTCCCCTTATAACTTTTTCTTTCTATGAAACTCTTATATGGAAAAGAAATGATTCAGAAACATCAATGGTAATAGTTTCCTTTCTCATTGGACATTATGCTCTGTAGATGTGTTGAATACTGGAAAGAAAGAAAGAAAAAGACATCAAGTGATGCTAAAGAAGTAAGAGAAAGGTGTCCTCCAAAAAAATACCTACTAAAGAAATGATGACTTAATAGTTATTTTGATTGCTTTGATGCAGTCAGAGACATTTATATTTTTTTATTCAAATTTTTATACAACACTAGATATCCAGAATTAATCACTGGCTGATATAGGCTTGATAATAGGTGTATGAATATTAAATTGGACCTGCATCTTCATGCTTTTATTGACAAGGCTAAACATATATTCTTATATAGAATTATTTAATTTATTTTTTATCTTAGTTACAAGGTCACACATTTTGAGAGAGGAAGCAGTTGATGACTTTCATTACTTGAATGGTACTTGTTTTGTTAACCTTTTGAAAGTGGAATGGTAAAATTATTTGAACTCAGAGCATAAAGAGTAAACTGCCATATCATGTAAAGTATTTTGTCTGATGATCTTCCAAATTGCCTAGTTATTATTTTAATTATTTTCTCATAACTTATTGTCAGTATGACCCATCAGTTATGTATAGATGTATAAAAATTCTTAGAACTAGAATTGTCATAGTTCAGGTTTGTTCTGAAACTGAACGAGAACCAACTAGCTAAGAATCCCGATGCTTAATTCTTCAGCTATTAGACTCCAGTGACCTCTTTAGAAATTTAACACAAAGATTACTTTAGAGCAAGATTAAAATTGTTACTACTACTATTGCCAGCAGCTGCTACCATGTGGATTTTGTAAGAAAGACCTGTGAGATTTTGAAACAGCTATTATTTAATTAAATTTAGTTAATTTTCCATTTTTTTATAGCATGACTATATTTGTTTAAAAAAACAAATGAAACTGGTATTCTAATTTGATGAAAATGTAAATATTTTCTTTCTTCCATCCATGATGAAGTTCTCAAAGCATTTCCTTTTTGTTTTTAATATATACTGACATCAAACTTTAAATGTTTAAGGTTAAAACTCTACAATGAATTGCCATGACGCATTCATTGTAGAATTGCTTCATGGCGATTGTCACTAATCCTTACTTGTTTCCAAGCCAGGTAATATTTCCCTTAGTCTTAGTCTCAGAAACATGGCAGCACAATAGCTGAATATATTTTCCTGAAAGATTACAAACAAATAACAATACTTGTATGATGGTGCAATGTTTGCATGTATAGATTCCTCTCACTGCGATATTTCAATTCAGTTTTATTATGCTAAATGCTTTCTATAACTGACCAAGATGTGGTTTAAGGACAAATTTGGGCCTTATTCTCATTCAAATTTGAGCACTTTTGGTTCCATAATTTTTCTTCCTTTTTTTCTTTTTCAACAGCATCAATTTTGATGCAGCTTAAAGAATTAGGAATATCTTTTATCTAAGTGTAATTCAATAAGAAATAACTATCAGATTGAGTAAAAAGTAAGCAACGTTTTGGACTGAAAAAATTGAACTGGATTTTTGCAGTGTTTTGAATTTTTTAAACATTTTTTTGCAATTGTCTGATAATACAGTCGTAGACTTGTCCAAATGCATCAATAAATTAACATTGATATGTTTTTCACCCCTGTTACAATCATCTGAAATGGAATTGTCAAAGTGCAATATTCGAGCAATTTTGCTATTCAACATCAAACAAAGACATAAGGTAGCTGAAACTGCTCACGATATCAACGAAACATTTGGTGAGGAAATGACCAGTGAGTGGGTCAGCTCAAAAATGGTTTAAACAATTTTGCAGTGGAGACCTGATCCTTGAAGATCATGAGCATAGTGGACATCCATCTGTTATCAATGACGGTCAATTAAAGACTGTCATTGAGAAAGATCCATGTAAAACCACTCGAGAACTGGTGAATGAACTTCAAGTTAGCCAAAAAAACTGCCTGCAACCATTTGAATGCGATCAGAAAATCAAAAAAGCTTGACAAATAAATGGGTACCACATGATTTGAATGAAAATCAGAAAATGTGCAGATACAAAATTTGCTTGTCACTCCTCTCCATAACCAGACCAATCCATTTCTCGAGTCTGTTGTGTGTAGCAGAAGGCAGTGATGACACTACCTTTTCACTTAAGCCTTTCAATACTTTTATACAAATAATGGAGGTACAATATCAACTTTAGGAAGTAATGATTTATTTGTAGAGTAGAAAAATATGTTTTACAGGAAGAGTTATGCCATGTAACAACCTATGATCAAGTGATGTTAGAACTTTTGTTTACACAGACAGTTGTCAGATGTATGATGATATGTGTATATGATGATATGTATGATGTGTGTATGATGTCTGATGATAAATGTATATTAATATAATTCGATATATCTCACAAACAGTTGATGGTAGAGAAAAAATAAACAGATTTTTGGAATCAGCACAAAATTCTGCATTAAAATCCCTCAAAACAGTGAGTCAACCAAAACTATTGTGAAAATTTATAACCCAGTGATTGTTGACATTACAAATTGGAAAGCCTGTGTCATTACTATTAATTATTTCACTAGCTGATGTGTCTTCACCTTGATATTATCTTGGTAAATAAGCTAAGAAGTGTATAAAATATTTCTACAGAATAAAAATGATTTATATTTCATATCTTTGCTATAATTTTAATGCCTTTATACTCTCAAAACATTTGAAATACTACAACCATGTAAATGATGTAGGTATGGTTTTTGATAACTGGAATACATAATGACTGATAGTAATTCTTCACAGACATTTGACTTTACTTTTTCTAGACATATAATATGTTGCTTTTCTATGCATATAAAACATTGCTATACTTTTTGCAAACATAATACTACTTTCCAAATATTGGTATTATTTGTAATATTAATGCTCTTGTCACCTTTTAATTTGCACTTGCTTAGTGACGTGTCTGTATAATACTTACAAGACATTGTTAACTTACCCTTATATGCATGCATGTATGTGTGTATATAGTGTTAGTTTGTGTGTGATTTTCTCTTCGTTGGATTACAATATTTGCTTCTCTGTGATGGCAAGGCTAGTGAGAAGAACTGTTTTATAAGTTTGTGTGAATGAAAATATGCACACAAGCATAAAAACATAATCTATTATATTTTTCATATAAATATCTAAAAAAGATTTAGAAATTGATCTGATAGGATATAAATCAGAATAAACCAAATATATTTCTAAAAGATCTGTTTTTATCCTTACATTTTATATCTAGAATTTAAGAAAATAAATAAAGCTAGTATATTGAATACTGGAAATAAAATGAGCCAGGATAAATATCTCAGCAATAGAAGCAGCTAAGTGAAAAATTTACCAACATGTTGTTATTTCCTATTGAAAATCTGATTGGAAATTCCTTTCATATGAATTTGTATGGATATTTATCTTAGGTATGAAATAAATATGTATTTGTGTTATCATATGCAATCTTGAAAAAAAAAAAAATGCATTGTTCACAAAGCTAACTAATATCCATTCTATTTATTTCAAGTAGGTTTGATTTCAAAACATTTCTACAGTCTGTATATTTTTCTTTTCATTTTAAGTTATACTTTATTTCCACCACCATTCATTTAAAAGATTAGAACATGTTTACACTGTGTTAAAAGTTCATATTCACTGTGGATATGTATATATACACATAAGAAATCTATTTTTTGTTTTCCTCTCAGAAGGAAATAAAACATGAGGAAAAATATTCTATAGTCTATATCATCATGAATATGTGTGCATATATTTTAAGGGAAAAAAAAAGCAAAAAACAAACTGGCTTAGTAATTTAAGATTTGAATGTCCATCTACTTGAGTTGAATTTTAATATGTTATTGAAATTATATTATCCATTATTTTGATTTGTGTTTCAATTATATTTCATCTAGTTATAGATTTTGCAATCTGTCAAATATAATGAATGAATATTAAGTAATTTGATTCAGTTATGTTGTCAGGGAGCTATTTTAGCCATTTGGGAATGTACAAGACCTGTTATATTCAGTTTTAATTTTTTTCCTTAATAGTGCTATTTTAAAGGGCTTGGAGTTTTGTCATACTTCAGTAACCTGATCACGGACACATTTACACTGCATTTCAATTGAGTCATTGACCAGGTTGCAGATGTTACAGAACCTACTCACATTTCATAATAGATAGAAATAGATAGAAATATAGTAGATTTTTCGTGTACTTGGATGGCTGAAGTGACCCCTCCATGATATTAGTCGACTTTCAATCTGTTCTTTATTAAGTAAGTCACCTGCTGAATAAGTATGTCTGAAATTAATTTGATTCAAAATAATAATATCATTTGTACTCTCAGTTACCTTTTTGTCTTAAGTTCTAAACTAGCTTTCTGCATAGTTTCTTTCTTTTACATTCAGTCTCAGGCACACGTGACACAGTCCATTTTTCATACTCTTATCATTTCTCCTGTGTCTCATTCTCCCGTCTCCCTTCTGGAATTGCAAACTGTAAATATTATGTAAATGTTTGTCCCAGCTGAGTAATTTATGTATTAAAAAAAAAAAAAAAATTCTTAAGCATAAAGTTCTTTCTTATAGATCTGGGAATTAGAAACTGAGATATTAATGCCTTTCTCTTGAGAATTTGCAATATAATTAGAACTTAAGATTATCCATTATAAATCCTCTTTATAAAACAAGTGAAGTTATTTGTCTTATTTAGAGACATGATGCATTCAATAGGGTACAAACTTGAAACTAAAGAAAGTTTTTATCCCCTCTTCTCCACCATTATGATTTTGATAATAAATAATACAAAGACAATTGATACAAATAAATTAAGCTGACATTTCCTAGAGAATTAGATCTGAAAAGTGATGGGAAGTATTACTGTAGTAGTTCTTTCTTTTTTTAGTATTAACATGTTATGACCTTTTCCCTTCACTTATTGCTGTCCATCTTGTAGAATAGTTGTTTTCTCTTTCTTTTTATGGAAGTGGGTGTGTAAAGGGTAGAAGTAACCATTAATTGTTCTTATAAAGCATTGAGTGGAGCTTAAAATCCTATCATGGTCTAGTATTCTGCATTGTATTTATGAGAATTGCATTTTTCTCCCATCATTTGTATTAATATTCATTTCAAAAGAAACAATGAAAGCTTAAGACCTATTTTAGTAGTATCTTTTCAAAGCAAAACTTTACTAGTTGGAATGAATTTCTTATTGCGATAAACATCAAATTGTTATAGAAAGATAAAAGAATTATATATTTGAAACATTAAAATGAATGTGTAAAACATATATAATTGCAAAATCTAATGTCAGTAAACCAGTAGCAGTATCTGTTTTCTCTCTTATTTAATACTATTAAATGTTTATTACTACAGATTATGATAATTGGTTAGGTTGAACTATAATGTCTACTCTTTATTCTGTTAAATTTAGTTTTTGACTACTTGATAGGAGAATCTGCCTAGTGTTGAGATTTAAAGAGGATTTAACTTTCTATTTTATTTATCATGACAGAATGAAAAATACAAAATCCTGATTCATTAAGATTGTGAAACACACCACATGACATTTTGGTTTAAAAGAATATGGACTTTGATCATTGATATAGCATTCCTATTAGTTTGGACTAATAAAAGTAAAAAGAAAAAATAGAAATGATATTTAAAAAGAAAATAATGATAATCAATATTCTTGAGGTGATAAAAGGAAAATTTTGAAACGGGATTGAAATGATATACATCAAATATAGACCTGCATGTTTGAAATGGGAAATGAAGACATTTATTGAAGTTTTGACTAAAAATTATTATACTTGATACTTCTTTCATTGCACGCTGTTCATTTATCCTTACCTTATGGTTCTTTAATTTCCTGGTCACTTCACATATAAATATTTGTGTACAGAGAATAGGAACTCATATTTGTATGCTTTTGTTCAATACAAAACTGAATTGATTGTTATAGGGATCTTCAGTTAACTTTGTGCTAGAATATTACCCTCAGATATCTCAATCCAAAGCAAAGGAGTAAGCAAATAACACTGGTTTGTCATTAGACAAAACAATATGGGAAGAAAACAGATATTTCATCCATGAACTGAATGTGTAATTTGAGTTGAAGAATGAGTGTAGTAGTCAAACACTACACCTGATTTTCTCCCCTCCATACACATGCAAGCATGTATCTGACTCATACACTATTCACTTCCCAGACATTTGTACATTAAGGCACATGCTTTATACACACTTTTGACAAGTTGTGGTGTACCTGAGCACTGTATACAATAATTTCATTATTATTATTATTATATGGATGGATTCTTCATGTATTGTGAATTTAAAATCTTATATTTTCTCTTATATCATCTGTCACGTTTTAGCAACTGCTATATTGGCCTCTATATTTTTTTTACCCTGAAGAAATCTTAAACATTGAATTTTTAATGTCACACTAAACTAACTTGTTGCAATTTTTTTTTTTTATGTACAAACACTTATCTCACCTGTTTCTATATAGTTTCCTATTGTGTCATGGTTTCCTATTCTGTTATGAATAAGATGATATTTATGTATAATTGTTGGCGCTCATAATTTTACTATTATCACTTAACTTTCATAACTCTGTGTTAGCTCCTAAATTGTAATGCACCTTATTTAAGCTTGTTTGGGCATTCCATACTATTCTGTGTATAACACATAAAATTTGCCTGAAATGGAGAGTATACCTTAATTTCAATTTCCTTTGAGGTTGTTTAAATTTTACTGCTAATGTCCAAAGGAAATACACAATTTCTTGGAGATTTTGTGCATCTGGCACATACAGATACACTTTTAATAAGCTTATAATATATTTTAATGTTATATCATTCGCTCATCATGTGACTTCCTTTTTCTTCCTATAACCTGGTCAGTTGTATAGTTGTATATAATGCCATATGTTGCTTTCATCCTAACCTTTCACCCTCTTTTGAAAAGCTCATTCATGATTTGCTTTATTTTTATTTCTGTAGAATGTATTAATTTAGCAATTTTACGATATTGTAAAAAGTCTTACTGCTGAATAAACAATAGTAAAACTATAATGAAAATAAATATATGCTGTGATCTGTAGATTACTACTAGAAGTAAGAAATGAATGAAAGGCATGAAAAAGAATTAAGTATGAACATTTCCTCATTTTATGTTTATGTATAACCTAATAAATAATGGAGTGAAATTCTCTAGGTATCTGATTTAGTATTTAAACATAAAGTCATTACTGTGACATACTTCCATCTATTTAAAGTTAACTTCAGATATTTGTGGCAGCAATTCTAACCAATTTCTATTTAATTGCCATCAGAACAGTGAAATTTGAAAATTTGCAGTTTCTGTTCTATAAAATTTTCAAATTAGATGTATTTGATACATTTTATCTTTTCAATATATTACTCTAGAAACAATGTGTCTATTAACATTTAAGAGCTGCTTCAGGATTTATTTTCTTCTGTTGAGATTATTTCTGAAAATGTATCTTAGTAAATATTATCATGAAATTTCTGAATTGAATACATATACTCCTAATACTCGACATACGTGTAATAATATATTTACTCATAAATTCTGAAACATATATCATGTAAATTAAATACTGCCGCTTCAAATATTTTACTTCCTGTGATCATCATCACTATTAATTTTGTTAGCATGTTCATTTTCGAAACCGACATATTTCAAAGAGTCCAATTGGCAGCGCTTTATATGATGATGGATGTGAGCAGTACTCTCATAATTTATACATAATCTTATCAGTCTATGCTCTGTAATGATATTTTGTATATCTATGCATCCTTAATTGGGATTAGGGTTTCATCGATAAAAGCTTTTATTAGAGCCAGCAGCTAATTACAATGCCTATTCTCCCAAGTATCTATTCTAAATATGTTGCTTTTGTGACAACTGAAAGATTTCTGCTCACTCTTGCACTTATTCATTCAGCCATTTCTTAGTTTTCTTGAAGCTGCTAACAAATTCGATATGGCCTGGATTTACACTTTACAAAATAT
The DNA here is from genome assembly GCF_006345805.1 of Octopus sinensis. Lineage (NCBI taxonomy): Eukaryota > Metazoa > Mollusca > Cephalopoda > Octopoda > Octopodidae > Octopus > Octopus sinensis. The sequence continues at coordinate 50,388,524 of NC_043000.1, forward strand.
ACCCATTTCTACTTCATTCGTAGTATTTTTCCCATTGTATAGTTATGAATTATAAAGACAGTGTTTTATCAATTACATTTTTTTGCAATGTTGTATTTGAAAGACTTCAGTGTTTCATTTCATTTTTGTTGCCCAAAATTCATTATATGAATATGCTAAGAAATGTTTCATGTAATTATAGGAAATATATAATATAATATTAGGAAATGTTTAATATGGCTCTAGGAAATATTTAATATAACTATTGGATATTTTTAATATGTCTCTAAGATAGATCATTACAACTATATAGGAAAATACATCATATAGGAAACATTAGTCTTACATATTTAACAGACTTTTCAGAATATAGGAATATGCATTAACTATCTGAGGTCATAAATTATTCTTGACTTGTGTAGAACATGGTGTTCAATAAGTCTGAGTAAATTGTTAATACACATCTCCACTTTCAAACTTTTCAAAAAAATGGAAAAAAGAAAATCATCGATTTAACCTTTACGTATTTAAACCGGCCATATCCACCTCAAATATTCTACCTGTTTTATGTTCAACTGTCCTGATCTTGCCTCTCACACTTGCCCTAAAAATATGCAATCACATCATCAAAATCTTGAATCTATTAGATAATGCATTATAAATTCAAAACAATTTGAGTAAATAAGCATTACATTTGATAGAGTAATCTGAATGCCAATGTGCTAAGACAATAACATGGTCACCAGGAAAAAAAGAAAGAAAGAAAGAAAGAACTGATTAACATCTCTTTAAATGAAATAGTTCTTTCTGATCTAGGAAATAACATTTCTAGTGATTCCATTTAATTTCTTTCATGCTTACATTTCAAACTACTCTTTGCAAATTATTAACATGAAAAAGAATTAGAATCTATATATTCATTTTGTGTAGTAGACTTAAACAGCTGCTCAGTTTAATTTCAGCCATTGGCATCTTGGGTTCCATTAGCAGAGTCCACCATGTTGCACATATTTAACCCTTTTGTTACTAAATTTCTCGTGAAATGTGCTGCCTTTGTTTCATTTGATTCTTAACATAACGAAAAATTTATTAAAATAATTCAGTCATTGTTAAGCTGGTATTTGGGATGTGAATTAACATGAAGTTTTGATGGAAGATTTTAATTTAAATGATTCTAAGACAGGAATTTTGTATCAAAGGATCAAGAACAGTGTCAGGTGAGTTAGTATCAAAAGGGTTAAGCAAAGCTATCAGTTTGAGGACACCTTCCTCCCTCCTGCTACTTTTGGTGGCCCTGTAATGGGGGATGGCCATTGCCATCTGTTTTGATGTTCATCAGCATCTTACCAGGTGGAATTTATTGAGACAAATCTTTACAGTTGGATGCCCTACCTGTTGTCAGTCCTCACCTATTTCCAAGCAGGCTAATATTTCCCGTGGCTAGACATGTTTCCCATAGAAGACTGGAAATGAACATCACATGCAGTATGGGGATGCTTGTTTACAGCCATCATGTGATGTTGAGACAATGCAACACATATACATATATATGATAGGTGGCTTTCAGTTTCTGTCAACTACATCTACTTGTTTGTTCCTTCCTTCTTGAGCCACACCTGGCTCATAAGGGCCGGTTTCCTGGTTTTCTTGGCGTATAGATTCCCCACCTGGATAGGACGCTGGTCCATTGCAGATGAGCTGCAAGATGCAGGAGGAAAGAGTGAGAGAAAGTTATGGCATAAGTGTCAGCAGAAGTTCGCCATTAGGTGTTTTGCTCATAAACACACACATTGCCTGGTCTGAGATTCGAACCTGTGATCCCTCGACTACGAGTCTGCTGCTCTAACCACTAGGCCATGTGCCTCCATACTACATCCACTTACAAAGTCTTATTTAACCCAGGGCTGTATTAGAAGAGACTCATCCAAGGTATCTTGCAGTGGGACTGAACCTCAGACTGCATAACTGGGGAGTAAGTTTCTTAACCACTCAGCCATTTCTGGTAATGTGAGCTGCACCTGCATCTATGTGTGGTGTTTTCTTTTTTAATATTATAAAGTATATTGTTTGAAATATTAATTTCCATTGGGTTTACAATTTTGTGTCCTGACCATGGAATAAGTATTTTCATACAATCTACTCCTCCTTTCTTTTCATAAATATTTTCTTGTATTTTTATTTATATCAATTCATGTGTATGTATGTATGTGTGTGTATTACACGTATTTCTCTATATGTACACACATACACATATACACACATACATGCACACACATACACATACACACATACATACATATGCACACACTGCTATTACTACAACGTTTTTCTTTTTCTCATTTACATTATCAGTAACTTGATATATTTTAGCAGGATACATTTACATTAAGATTAACATATCAGTGTAACTTTGTTTACTTTGGAGCTTATTTTTTGATTATAGATATGTTTAATATTGGGTATTGAATTTATAATTATGTATTCAACTTAGAGTACTTGATACACTTTATGTACACTTAGCAAGTTGTTTTCATTGCTAACAAATTTTCTGTAATCCAATGAAATAATAATGAAATATAGCCACAAATCAATTGTTCGTTTAGGTTTAATTTATTTATAATTCCCTATATTCTTATTATTTACATTTATACACACACATATATAAACATTTATTATTTAATCATTATCTCATTTGCTACATAGTTTGCATACTATATCAATACTTCTAAATAATATTTGTATTTTATGTTCAATAGGAAACCTTCTTTTAATCATTAGTACATTTATATATAATATGTCTGTATCATAGACATCTAACCTAATTAAAAGATATTTGTTATTAAACATTGAACAAGACAGCAAACTTTCTGGAATTAATAAACAAAAGTTGCCATTCAACAAATTTAAGCATAGACTTGAAATGCCCCTCTGATTCATTGAAAGGCTTCTTATATATATAAAAAAAAACCTTTGTATCCACATGATTTGCTAATTACTGTAAAGCATGAAAAGTCTTAAAAAAACTAAAATCTTTTTTCTGGATATCTTTCATAACACAAGTATTTAATATATTTAATATTGTTTTGTAACAGTCATCTATAATATTTCCCTGTTATTGTTAAACTTTGTTTCCCTTTTTAAATTTTACATTGACATTGTAATAGTATATTTATACATGGCTACTTTGAAATTGTTGACTAAAGTTAATCTGTGTCTCCTTTTAGCATACATAAAATAGTATCTGCATCAAATCAATTTGCTGTTAGAAAATAAGAATGGCCTATGATAAAATTTAGCAATGTCAATGTGATCAGCCATATATATACGTATATATATATATATGGGGGATGTATGTATGTGTACACAAAGCCAAACTCACACGTATTTCATCATCTTTTTGTGTAGCTTTATAAATTGTCAATATATTGTGACATTTGTAATAATTATGTGGCCATATAAATCTATATAATACATTGGTTTGCTTAATCAGACCGTCATTGTTGTTATTCTGTTATTATTTTCTTAATATATTATTAATTTTAGGTTGTATTTAGTGCTGATGCATGTGACATTTTCTCTGGTGATATTTCAAAGGCTAGTATTATCAATCTCATGTGTGCATCTGTTTTTTTGTTGTAGACATTGCGTGCTATCTGGGTTTAGTTTTAATTCTTTGTAAGCATCTTGACATTTTGACAAGTGTCAGGTGGTCTTTTCAACTATATTTTAAAAAATGTGTTTATGTGTGTATGTATATGTGTGTATATATATATATATAGATATATATTATTTATCCAGTTTCATTTTCTTTTGCACACATATTGTGTATCCATATTAGTTTTGGTTCATTACTTAAATCTTGTAACATCATTAGTTTTCACTTATTGTATATATGGAAATGGGGATTAAACGATAGAACACTAGATTATATTCTTTAAGGTATTTCGTTTAGTTTTGGTCCAAGATCAAACCTCACCAGAATGAACTTTGCCTTTTAATAACTACAAGGGGATGAATGAATCAGCTTGATATGGTATAAGAATTTCAGAAGACCTTAAAATCAAAATATTATGTGTATATAGAGAGATGATGCAATTGTTAGTCATAGAATTATAACCTGTTGTGTTGAGCATATATTTTTTATTAAAAATGTATACATTAAACAATAAATTTAGCTGTTGCATCCTTCGTTATTACTAAAATGCAGTTTCAACATTGCTATACTTTTCAATGTGTGTATATTTATAGTATTATTAAGAAAGTGAGTGGATATCATTTGAAATGTGGGCTATCAATTGCTTTTTCTTTTAAATTATTGAACATGTGTAAAAATGCCAGTAAACTATTGTAAAATTGGCAGTTAAAATTAATTAGGTGGATTGATCTTGTTTTAAACAAAAAAATATGCATGTTATACATCTTTGATGCTATATTAAATTATGCATACAAAAGTGTGTATCCATGCCTTTATATAAGTGTTCTTTATGTAAAGTTGCCTAATATTTGTGTTAACTTTCGTGTATGTATTTGTAACTGTACATATATTTTTGTATAAGGATTTTTAATTCAATAAAGCAATGACACTTTGCAAAAAAAATAAATATTTGGATATTCACTTATCTTGGCAATCTGAAAATGCAAAGACACGTTTCTGTGTTGTACCACTTAAAAACCTGATTAAATTTATCAGATCATTTGGCTATTTCCAGAAGAGAAGGTGATTTTATAATTTAGTATTAAGCATTTTATTCTTTTGCACACATTTCTTTCCAACTATTTCCAGTCCTCTTAGATAATATTAGAAATCAGAATATTCATCTACAGTAATGAAAAACTAAATAAAATTATAAAAATATCATGATAAATCAATATAAAATTAGAGTGAAAGAGAGAAAAAATTCACTCTTTCTACTTAGGTTTTGTTATGTTATGGAACTTGTCATATTTTAGACAGAAATCTTTAGTAGAAATATGAAATCATTTCCCAAGAGTAATGTTTACAATCTTATAATTCTACCCTGGAAATGAACAAAGAAATCAATACCTCTTCATTTCGTTCTTTTTTTCTTTTTCTGACCAAGTGCTATTTGATAGGTAATGTTATATTTTATTTTAGTTTAGCTTAAATTAAATCACAAAATATTGTGCAAATGCAGTATGTTATATTCACACTCATAGAGACATGTACTTATAATCAAATATCAAACGCTTACTTTATATATTTTGAGATATGATACTTAAATACTATTGCTTATGTAATTCATTATATATTCATTAAGGTGTTTGATTCAAGAAAACTGAATTATCAACAATTAACAAGCATGTTTTCACACAAATTATTCTCAGCAAAAATAATTTCATTGGAAATATAAATCACACGTATCAAATATTGAAATAACATCCACATTCATTACAAGACTTTGAGAAATAACACAAACATTTCAAACTTTTGAATAAATTGTATGAATATTTTTAAGTACTTTGTGTGTGTGTGTACTCTACCTTGAATATATTATTGTTTGTGCGTTGCTTTGTAATTTTTACATGTGTACACATACTGTGTATCTGCAAACTGTATGTATGCATGTATTAGTGGCATTGTCTGGGTTTAGGCTGGCCTGTGCAGTAGTGAAATTGGCTGCCTCCTTCTTTAAACGTAACATACTTCCAACATTATGTTTGTCCCCTCGACAAAGTGATCACCCTAAGCAGTCTTCACACTCTACACTGCATCACTTGTGCATGCACGTGTGTGTGTTTATGCACGTATTTACATATATATATATGATACATATGTATATATATATATATATATATATATATATATTTATATATATATATCCATAATAATAGTGGTTTTGTCTCTAATTAATATTATATATATATATATATATATATATATATGGGTCTTATATTTATGCATATATATTTATGTATATATTGGTCTTATATTTATGCATATATTTGTATGTATATATGGTTCTTATATTTATACATATATAATGGTCTCCTGTCATTAGGCAATGTATGAAGGTTAGATAGTTTTTGACTGAACAACCACACAGATGATTTGTTTATAGTGATCAAATGTTTGTGCAAACATAAGCTCACTCCCTCCATCAGATTGACATTACCTGCACAGGTGCAATGGGTGCCACGTATCAAGATGTCAAAATGATTGCAGAGCAATGTGAAATGAAGTGCTTTGCTCAAGAACACAACGCAATGCCCACTCTTAGAAACGAACCCACGCTTTTGATATCATGAGTGCAACATCTTAAACACTAAGCCATGTGCACTTTCACATACACACACACACACATACACATATACATATGCATATATTTATATCATATGAATAAAATTTATCATGCAAAAATTTGTCTTGTTGAAACTTCCTATGATCTTCTGGAGCCTTAGCACAGCTGATTCTTAGTGATTTGTCCAATCTAAAACATCTTACAGTTATTTTGAATCAAAAACTTTTCAACACCTTTTCTTTCATTTTTGCTGGAGTCCACAGGTTTTGCTGTTCTGGTTATTGATTTATTGCACTGTTACTCACTGTTGACCTTGTTTTACTACCTTTCTATTTTAATGTAAATATGTACAACTTTCCTCACATTGATTCAAAAAAATATCATTACTGTTCACAAAATGTAAGTTTGCTTTCATAATTCATCTGAAAGAAAAATTAAACTGGCTCATGATATAAAGGAGCAGTTCACTTCTTCAAGAATGGAGTCAATATGAGGAAATTATTCTCATTGCTTGTTATTGAATTTCTGAATAGGTTAAATATAATTCTCCAGCCATAATATATCTAAATATAATTCTCAAGTTTGTTTGTTCTCTCTATATCTATTTCTATTGTTATACTTCTTAATTTGCATTTTACTGGTTGTAACAATTGAAAATGTTATAGAATGATACAAATTTGTACTACAGGCTTGTGAACTAAATTAGCATAGAAAAGCTCCCAAATATGTGCTGTTTTGTGGAGTATGCCACCAGGGAACTGAGATCATATGTCTTTATTAGTGTATTTTCTATCTCAATTTATTTTCTCTTCCCATTCCTTTCTGTATAAGAGCATATGCCTGAAACATCAAAGAATTCTTCCACTTTTTCTGTGTCAAACTAACTAGTACACCTTGTTTGTTGTTTTCTCACTTGCCTCTGTATTTTGTTTGTTTTTTAAACACTTTGAACCACACACACACACACACACACCTAAGCACATGTGTGTGTGTGTGTGTGTGTATAAGGATAAATCAAAACTTTCGGTTGGCAGCATTGATTTTATTAGTCCTGTATCAAAATGTATTACTCTTAATGTTTGACGTTGATCACTCCAGTTTTCTCTCTTGTGTTACAAAGTAAGGAAGTACAGAGATCAGTGACCTGATTTCTGTGGTCTGAAGATGTGTCAGGGGCTGAAATTCATCACAAGCTTTTAGTACAATACAAAGACAATGCCCTACTGAATGAATACCTGTATGAGTGAATCAAAATGTTTAAAAATGGTCAGACCAGCATAGAACAGGATGCCCATCAGCCTCTACTGCTGACAGGAAAAAGCATATGAGTGACTGTCGATAAGATGGCATATATTCTGCACAATATTCATGGTACTGCATACAAGATTATCTGTCAAGCTTTGCTTCCATAAAGTCTGTGCATGATGGGTGCCAAGAAAGCTTACCAAATCAAAAGCGCAATTATGTGGAGATCTGATAATGCTTAGTCAACTGCTTCAATGATGAAGGTGAAGATTTTGTGGAGAGAAAAGTCACAGAAGATGTGATCTAGCTCCATTATTTTGAACTAGAACTCAAAAGGTAGGATATGAAGTGGAAACATCTGGAATCACCTGTGAAAAAGAAATTCAGGACTCAAGCTTCTTCAGAAAAAGTGATGCTAACCATTGGGGTGGGGACAAAACGGCCTATTTTGGACCATTACCTGGAAAAGGAGTCTACAGTCACCAGTGTAGCCTAAAGGAAAGTGCTGGCCCAGAAACTGAAATCAGCAATTTGTACCACATACAAGGGTCTATTGTAAAAGCAAGTGTTATTGTTGTATGACAATGCACAACAACAAATGGACACCCACACTATTGAAAAACTGAGTTTCAAGTTGCTGGAATACCCTCATACAATCCAGGTGTCACCACTTCTGACTGTCATCATTTTGGACTCTTCAGACATCCTTTGCAAGGTTGTTGATTTGTTACAAATAAAGAAGCAAAGGAAGTTGTACATAAATGGCTGTATAACCAGCTGAAAACCTTTTTCTCCAATGGAATAGCTAGCATGTGGACTACTGGAAGAAGTGAATTGAAAAGCAAGGGGACTATGTCAATAAAGGATATAATTGTTCAATCCTTGCTTTTGTTTTTAGTTACATAAACAAAAGTGTATATAATTTTTTACTTACCCTCATGTATGTATATATATATAACGGGAAGCTTTATGAAAATAATCAAAAGACGAAGGCAGGTGGAATACAAACAAACAATTGTATTAGTATGGCGCTCAGGAATATAAATAAAACAAGTCTTTTATGTTTCGAGCCTACGCTCTTCAACAGAAAGATACACAGAAAAGAAACACGGAGAGAAACAAGGAGAGAAAAAAAATGCGTGCAGAAGCTAGCGAATCAACTCACACTGGGAAAGCAGACAACATTGTAGCTGATACAGGCTTATACCATAAAAAGTAGGAGGTAGTGAAGTTATCTATTTAACCACTTGTCATCATTATGATTAGTCGTTTTGCAGCCTTCACCATGCAATAATAATTTCGGTGTATAATAAATTATCTTACATGTCTACATGTATATACATGCTATACATTATTCAATGCAATTCTATATTTACATCTTGGTGCAGATAAAGAAAGCTAGCTCATCAGATTACGAGAACATCATAGTTGTACCAAACCTTCAACTAAGAATTGAAATAATTTATTATACCCTGAAATTATTATTACATGATGAAGGCTGCAAAATGGTCATAATCATAAGGATGACAAGTGATTAAATAAATATGTTTACCACTCATACTTCCTGTATTTTTATTGTTTGTAGACTTCTCATAAAATGATTTCATAGACCAGATCTCCTAGATTTCAGCTATATAGAACTCTGCATTGGATTACAAGAGAGGCTTTCCATAATATCCACATGATTTTATGAATCTATATAATAAAAACGTGTATATATATATATATATATATATATATATATATATATATGGAGAGAGAGAGAGAGATAAATACTTTCACAAATATGTGTGCATGTTTGCTTGTTGCATATTGGTGTTTGTATATACTTTTATATGCAGGATTAGAGTGGATACTGGTATAGCGGACACAATGAGAAACATAAGTGTTAGGTAGGACTTAAATTCACATTTAGTAAATACCTAGAAGCATCAATCAATTAAGCTTCTAGAGCACAAATTCAATTTATTAATTAAAACTAGAAACAAGGCAAGAGTACACAATGACAGTAATTAAAAGAATTTAAGTAAAGTTTCCATGCATAAATCTGATGTTCTTTCATTAAATCTCGATTAATCCTCAATTGTGTATGCGTGGATATGCATGAATTTGTGCAGATGTACATGTACATATGTGTGTGTCCATATGAAGTTGTGTGCATTTACATATGTGTGTGAATTTGAGCATGTGCATAATAATTGTTACAATTTTATCCAACAATGACACTGAGCTTCATAATCATTATACTTGATAAATTTTTATTTACACTTATCAGATAAATCTGTAATTTGATGAATAGAAATATTAAGTTATGGATTTGAGATGCTATTTGTTTCAGATGTTATTCACTGATATCTGGAAGAGCAACAAATTAAAATCTTAATAATGAAAATGGATTGGAGCTGAGTTTTGTTTACAAAAACAATAATAATTTTAAGTTAGAATGCTATTTCAAGACAACTGCTCCCCATGTGCTATAAAATAAATCAATGCATGTCTTGATTGAAATTGCCAATGGAGACACAATCCATTGGTAGAAGCACTTGCTTCACTTGTTCAAAGATTTCATTTCTATCAATAGCAAAATGAAAAGTGAAATATAATGTTGAATAAAGAAAATCCAATTTAATTTTGTTATGTTTCATAATCAAACAGATATGTTTGATTTAAAAGAAGTTTTTACTGACAGTATTTTCTTTTAGTTGAATACAATGACCACTGTTTGTAAGGGAGATTTGTATTTGGGATAATCAATCCCAATACATTACTGATACCTAATTTTTCTGAGTGTGGATCAATGAAAAGTGAGATTATAACTAAGAATTTAGAGGAAAGAAAATAATACTATTATACATTTAGTTTAATACTAAATCACCTGAGTCATCTTGGCTGCTTTACAAAATAAAAAAGATAATTATTTCTAATAAAAACCAAAACAGAAATAACAATATAGTGGAAAGAAACAGTTGAATTTTGATATGTCCCATCTCAGACCACTGCATTTCATTGGGTCTGTTCTTACCTATGATTTCTCTCTGGATGGGAGAGTTTTTTTCCCACTGGTGTAAACAACAAATTTATTATAGATAAATTTCCCTGCAATCTAATGACAATCACTTAACAATTATGTATCATAATAATTGCTTGTAATAATGAATTATATCATCCTGTATGTTGTGCCTCTAATTAGTTCTTTGCTTATGAACACAATACACAATACACTGTTAGTGATATGAACTACCTGACTTTGAACTGATTGCTCTATAACTTATTGAATTGATTATCTGTGCTCTATGATCTCTTTTTAATGAAAGTAAAATTGAAAATAGCACCTAAAAGCTATAACAGAGAAAAATGTTCAATTCAAGAAAATAATAGTTCATTCAAGAAATATCTGTAACTTTAATAAAATAAACCTCTAAGGAGGAAAGATAATCATACAATAATAAATTGTATACATTTCAAAATAGTGATTTTTTTTCTACACATGCCCATTTGCATTTACATAATCACGCATATAGATGCAAACATGCACACACACACACACACACACACACTTATTCAGTGAATATTACATCATCTCATTTTCTTCTTTTTTTCCCATTTCCTAAATAAAAGATAAGTCTCTTTTTGACCTTAATGGAAATCAGTTTTTAGATATAGTCATACTTCATAAACTTTGGTAGATAGAAAAAAAAAAAAAACCGGAATGCACTGCTGAGATAACAGCAGTAAATTTACATATATATTTTTCATTATATTATACATAACAGAAATGCAAGCTTCTTCTGGCTTAGTGGTACTATAATTCAAAGTATTTCAACAGCATGTGTTCTGACAAAGGTTCTTTAGTACAGGCTTAAAAATGAATAGCAATGCCTACAAAATAAAAAGTAATATATATATAGTTTTCCAATTACAACATTGATAAAAGTGAGGATTTTTGGATTATATGGAAAATGTTGTAGAAAATGTCCATATCTGTATTCGTAAGTTAAGTAATTCATGTTATAGAATATTGTGTTAACTCGTAACTTGGGTGAAAGTGATATAAAAATTTTGCATTTAATTTGACTGAAATGTATTTTGTATTGAGGCTAGTTGAATGAAAGTGGAAAAGACTATTTCTGCTTGTAGTTCTATGTAAAGTGAGCCAGATGAGTCATTAGTGAAAAAAGCATTCTGTTGAGGCAAAGCCAAAGAACTCAAAGAGAACAGTTTTGAGCTTCTGTTTACATTGTCAAAATGGTTGACAGAATGCTGGTTTCTAATTGGTCTTAATAAAACTGGTGAAAATGGTGGAACACTAAAACATCACTTGTTGCATAAGACATATACCACAATGGTTGTAGCTTATAAATATTATTAATTATTCTTCTTCATATATATATATATATATATATATATATATATATATATATATATATATATATATAATATATATATATATATATATTTATGTTTAAATGAATCAAATTTATTAATGTTGGTATTTCTCCATTCTTTTGAGAGAAATAGAAACTGAATGGCTTCTGATAATGCAAAGTTGGACCACATTCTGTTCTTATATGTACATAAATGCATATAGAAATAAAAAAAAGAAATTAAAATTAGTTCACAAACTAGTATCACAAGAGGTTTACTATTATGCTTTGTGTAGCTACAGTAATTATGTATGTACAATGAAATCCTGTGTTTAAAGTGGTTCTAATTTAAATTTTGAAATAGGATATCAAAGTGTTGCACTTATTTGATATAAATTAGGTTGATAGATTGGATTCCAGAAATGGAACTGATAATTTTTTAATAACAGGATTGTATACAAGTTCATGTTAAACTTATTTCTTGATGCTTTTGCTATACCATTTATTAAAAGCATAGATATATAAAACAAATACATAGTCATAAAACATAATTAATTTCAGGATACATATCTTAAAATTAATTGATAAATAAAACTATATTAATAAAAACTAATATGTTTTGAGTTATTATTGTACTATAAAATAAATCAAGTTGTAGTCTAAACTTGATTGTATGAAGAATCATTGATATGGTCAAGTGAAATTTTGTATTAACCTCATGTAAAATTCAACTCCCAACTTTGATTTAGAATTCTAGTTTTAAAACTTGTATCTTTTGTGCATAAATTTAGTAGAAGATTCTCTAGAAATATTCATATAAAATGTTAAACTAGTTTCCTCACTGCTTAATCATATCTCCATTGTAAAACAAATTTTCTTAAAACCATTTAAAATCCAGTTTACGTATTGATTTATCTTAAAAAGAAACCTATTCTTTTAAAATAATTTCTATCAAATTCTTTATCTTGAATGTTAAATATCTATTGAAGGCTTGAAATTAAATTTAATGAAATAAAAGGCTAGGTTTTTCTTTTAAATTAAGATAAATTCTTTAAATTAAGCTTCCTTAATTTAATAAAAGTAGATCACGTACAGTTTTCAATGTAAGTTCAATGATTAAATTATATTATATTATTTTTTTGTTTTATTTTACATTTCAAATAGATGCTATTTCAAATTAACAGCTTTTAGTTAACTCTCTATTCTGTCCAACATTGACTGAATATAAGTTCTGCAATAAATTAGCAATTAGTTGAAATTATTTTATGCTAAATGCGTGTAAATTTTATTTTCTTTGAATTGTTCAGAAATAATTCCCCTCTCCTCTTCAGATAGTTATAAAGAGATAATCTGAATAACTCTATCACAGGTATTATAATTTTGGTGTAAAATCTCTTGTTTTCATTTGTATTATGATAAAATAATGAAATTAAAGTAGCAAATGTGTAAAATATTGCTCCTGATTCAATTGCTGCTTTATTAATCTATTCTTTAGACACAAAGCCACAAATATATTGGGAATAAGTGTGCATATGTTTACTGGTCATATAATTCTCTACAATGAATATTAGTGCAGTTTGGAGTTATGAACTGACTAGGTGGCTTGTTAGACTTATTAGATACATACCACTATGAAGGTGAGATAACCCACTTAAAAAGGGAAACAGTACCATTGCTAGAGTGTTATTAGTTGATGGATTATATTATTTCTCTATAATATTGGTGATATACCTAAAAAATACTTACTGGCTGTGTGGTAAGAAGCTTGCATCCCAATTACATGGTTCTGGGTTCAGTCCCACTGTGTAGTATCTTGGGCAAATGTCTTTTACTGTAGCCCCAGGCCAACCAAAGCCTTGTGACTGGATTTGATAAAAGGAAACTGAGAGAAGCCCATCCTATATATATTTGTATATATTTATGTGTTTGTGTCTGTGTTTGTCCCCCCCCCCACCATTGCTTGACAACTGATGATGGTGCGTTTATGTCCCCGTAACTTATTGGTTCTGCAAAAGAGACTGATAGAATAAATACTAGGCTTACAAGGAATAATTCCTGAGTTTGATTTGTTCAACTAAAACCCCTTAAGGTGGTGCTCCGGCATGGCAGCAGTCAAATGACTGAAACAAATAAAAGAATAAAATAAAGAAAACTCAATTATTAAAATATTGTTTTAATTATTAAAATTTTATTAGAATATAAAATTATTAAAATAGAACAATTTTGTCAGTTGCAATGGCAAATTGATTATGATGTTCAGAACAAGAGTATTATTTTCTCAGTGTCTTATTTTTATTGCATGCTTCACTTGCCAACTGACTGCACCTCTGTACCTTTGGTACATGCAGTTTTGTTTGGTGTATTTTCTCTTATACTCAACATAATATTTGCCTAGAAGTGCTAATTTACTATATTCATGTGTATGTGTAAGTCCTAAAGGTGTGATTCTGTATTTATTGGTAACTTCTCAAAATCATTCTCAAGGCACTTGGTATTATGATGATTGTGGAGGCGCAATGGCCCAGTGGTTAGGGCAGCAGACTCGCGGTCGTAGGATCGCGGTTTCGATTCCCAGACCAGGCGTTGTGAGTGTTTATTGAGCGAAAACACCTAAAGCTCCACGAGGCTCCGGCAGGGATGGTGGTGATCCCTGCTGTACTCTTTCACCACAAATTTCTCTCACTCTTACTTCCTGTTTCTGTTGTACCTGTATTTCAAAGGGCCGGCCTTGTCACTCTCTGTGTCACGCTGAATATCCCCGAGAACTATGTTAAGGGTACACGTGTCTGTGGAGTGCTCAGCCACTTACACGTTAATTTCACGAGCAAGCTGTTCCATTGATTGGATCAACCGGAACCCTCGTCGTCGTAACCGATGGAGTGCTTCCACATTATGATGATTGCTTATTAGTTATCTCTATTTCTACATTTTTATATCTGGCTAAATTTTTCATTTGTTAAGAGGTGCATTTTACTTACTGGGACTGTTAGTTTGCTCAAGAAGTATACCTTTCCGTGTATATACCTCTGTTTCTGAGAATTGGCAAATCACAGAGTATAACCACTGTGTCAGTCCTTTTATGTCAGTCTGTGTCAGTCTCTCAGATTTTTTCTTGTGTATATTTTTATCACTTTTTCTTCTGGTATTTTGTAATGCCGGTATATATTTCTTTATTGCCCACAAGGGACTAAACATAGAGGGGACAAACAAGGACAGACCAAGGGATTAAGTCAATTACATCGACCCCAGTGCAAAACTGGTACTTTATTTATCGACCCTGAAAGGATGAAAGGCAAAGTCGACTCTGTGGGATTTGAACTCAGAACGTAACGACAGATGAAATACCGCTAAGCATTTCGCCCGGCGCACTAACATGTCTGCCAGCTCGCTGCTTTATATTTTGTAATGCTGATATAATTTTAGTTCATGTAAGCTTTAACATTGCCATGCCTGTAGATTTTTTTTCTCTCTTGACTGAGACTGGGCAATCTGAGACTATATGGTCAGTTGATATTAGATGATTTTGGTAGTTTCAAGTGGGAAGGCTTTAAACCTGTGTCACATTCAAAATGGCATGAAACATGCATTTATAGGTACTATCCAGCATAGTTTCATTTGTTTGCATTTTTTACGTAGTCCAGTTAAAAGAGCCATAAAGTAACACAGGTTGAAACAGTGAATGGAAGTTCTTTTACATATTATCTGTGTGCTTATATTTTAGTATTATGCAGAGACATTTAAGTGTTGTTCAAGTTTTACTGATATGTAGCTGAACATCTGTCTGTGTACAAACTATGCTGTTACTCAGGTACATGAAAGAATTTACTAGTTTTTATCTTCCAGACAATGAGGTGATGTTACTTTCTAAGTTGTATCTGATAACATGACTTGAAGCAAACATTTTTGCTGTCACTTTTCAAAAATATATATTTGTAAGCCAGGCATTCACTGATATGATGGCAGAATGACCTCACTGAGCATGTAACAATACATATTTTACCCATCTCCACCTCCCAAAATTTAACATATTTATGAAATATAGAAATAGAAAATCATAGTTGTATAGAGACAGACACAATAAAACAAACATTTGCAGCTTGACATACACACACAAATGTCAATAACCAACATTTTAAACAACAACTTTACTGAAATGGTAAGTCTGAAAAAGTCAGTAGATATGGGTAAACTTTAAGGGATAAAAAAAATAAAACATACTAGAAGTATGTTACAGGAAATTGCTTCACTACCTAAGGAAAATAACAAGCTAGAAAGTAACATATCACTGCTTCTCAAAAGTGGAAGAATTTTCCATATGACTACAAAAGACAAAAGCCCCAGCAAATATGTGGAACAATGTTCTATTGATCTGGGAAGAGCACATGGGAATGTGTGTGTTACCCTTAATACTGCAGATGAAATGAGCTGAAAGGCATATTTTATATACCTCCCACCACACAAAAATACAGGGTGGTAATGAAGTATATGATGATGATATGAACTACAGTGGCCCCATCCAGGACATTGGTTTGTGACATTGATCTTTAGCTTGTTCTAAATATTGTAACACAGTATGGGTAGTCTGCTAGCATAGAGATAACATGACATAATGTTGTCAGACGGAATCTCTTTTGAAGACCACTTCTCAGAAATCTCTGGCCTTACATATATTGAAAACTGGTTGTGAGCTGGCAGAATTATTAGAACATTAGAAAAAAATGCCTTGTCAGCTTTCTTCTAGCTTTCTGAGTTTTGAGTTCAAATTTTCTGATGTTTATTATGCTTTTCATCTCTGAAGTGCTTAATAAAATGAAGTATCTAAATAAAATGAAGTGTCTAAATCAGAAACTGGTATTATAATTGTTATTGAAGGAAATGAGTTCACAGAATTAAAAAAAACATACTTTGCATCAGGAAAAGTGTTTTGCAATATTTTATCTGGGTCTTTATTATTGATTTCAAATTCTGCTGAGGTCAGCTTTGCCCTTCATCCTTTAAGGGTCGATAAAATTAGTACCAGTCAAGTACTGAAGTTGATGTAATTTACTTTCCTACTCCCTACTAGCCTTGTACCTAAATTAGAAACAATTATTATTATTGTAGTTGTTGAATTAATGAGTGGTTCTTTATTCTCTTAGAAAGTAGACTTTAGTGACAGATTTCTAATTAAGTTCTTTATTTTTAATCTATTTCAATTAATATTAGAATACACATCTGTTTAATTACTCCTAGAGACATTCGAAATTATTATATACATTTTAATATTGACATTCACGTAATTTTGATTAGTTATTCTGTAAACACTATTACTATTTCAAGAATAAATACCAATTTGCTAAGAACTAGGTCTGCTCTCTTTTTCAGTGAGGAAGACCTACTTTAGTATATTTTAGTGTATTTTCATAATTTTAATTGAATGTTCCCTTTTTGGAAATATCAATGAGTTATTACACTTCAAAAGATTTTTTATTTTATTTTATTTTGAATTTTTTATCTACTTGCAGTTTTTCTCTGTATACTTGGCACTTTTTCTTTATACAAAATTGCTCTTTTCTTTTACATTAGATACAAAATATCTAATCTTAAGAAGTCAGAAAAATTCCTAGAAATGACATTTCTTTTCTATTTTTGCAGTTTTTTGTTTAATTGCAATAATCATCATTAGAATTATAGACCAGCTTTTAAACTTTTAGTCTATTACTAAAATACTTGTATTTGACTACTTTTTGATGAGCTTAAAAAAATTATACTGTGTTCTTTTTTATTTTTCTCTCTCTCTCTAATGTTTTCTAAATCTGTTCTGATGTAAATTCATATTTATCGTTTGTTTAGTAGTAGTATGATGTAGTTTTAGAAAAGCTTGGTGTGTGTATTGATCTGAATCAAAACTACATTGTTATTGAGTATTATGTTCTTTTACACTTTTAATGGTTGCAATTATTAAACTGTGGCATTGGCTTCAAGAGTTTTTAGCCTATATACTACAGTGAATAAGTTACTTTTTATTATAAAGGGACACACTGTTTTACACTGGTACACCATGCACACACACACACACACACTCACTCTCTCTCTCTCCTGCACAGTTCCTTTCTATTAAGTTCCATTCAGAAGGCACTTGTCCACATGAGGCTAGATTGGAAGGCATTTGCTCAAAGTGTTGTACAGTTGGACTGAGCTCAAAGCCATGAACTTGCAATGTGATCTACTGAATCACATGTCTATTGACAAAATAAAGTTTGTTACAGCTATTCAAATTATACATTGAAAACTGTAAAAGACAATTAAGAAACTAAAAAAATAAATAAAAACAAGATTTATGTTCTGTGTGCGCTCCACCTACTCCATTACACAAATGAAAATATTTGTGATCCAGCATTAATTAAATGTTATTGAATGAAAAGAAAAAGAAATTGTTTTCTGTTTACGTGCTCAGTATTTTAATGTATTTTACACTACTAATTATGATAGTAACCAATACTTGGGATAAATTTAGTTGCTGTTTAAATTATTTTTCAGTGTATTTGTTATTGGCTGTTGTTTCTTATGTCAATTATGTTTCTACTTTATTTTGTATTTGTGTAACTGATGTGTTTTGTATATCCTGAAGCTTTTCCAACACATATCCTAATAACTTACTAAAAAGATGACATAGCAGATTCATTAGGTTGTTAGATAGAATGTCTCATACTATTTGTTCTAACTCCATGTGTTTTGAGTTCAAATCTTGTCTAGTTAAACTTTGCCTTTTATCCATTTGGGGATTGATAAAATGTCACTTATCTAAGTTGGTGGATTAGCAAAAATGTAAAAATATTAGACTGAATGCCTTGCTGTATTTGGCTTAGTTCTCTGTTTTTCTGAAATAAAATGCTATTGTGGCTCTATCTGAGTAGTAGACATAATCCATTGCCCAATTTAATATTGTGAACTTTTAGTGGAGTCTACTCTGTTGCAGTCATGTCTCCAGTTTGAGAATACCTTCTTCCCTCTCTCTCAAAAGTGTCATAGGTCTTGTAAATGGCTATGGGCTTAGATTCACACCTATCTAAAAGAGAGGAAAAAATCAACCTTAAAAATATATGCAGAAAATATTTTTGTTTTTAATTTGTTTCGTAATTATTAGGGCATCAGGGAAAATATTTAGAGGCACTTTTTAAGGCTCTTCTACATTCTGAGTTCAAATGCTGTTCAGGTCAACATTGCCTTTCATCCTTTCAGGAGCAATGAAATCACACACCTGCTGAGCAGGTCAATGTAATCAACTCCCCCTTCCCTCTATGTTATTGGGTTTGTATCAAATTGGAATACAGTATTGATAATGAACCTCAACATTTAAGCTTCTATAATTTCTGAGATAGCCAATTGATATTCATATAAACAAATTGGGTAAACACACTGGCAGTTAGTCTGGTTGAAAAGGAATTATGGTAGTGCTTCTATCCATGTGTGTGTTTGTGCTTATATGTAAATATTATTGCTGAGAAGTTTTCTTTTCTATTGTAGTCCCTGCTCTTGCAACCAAAAGTATTTCTTACTGCTTTAGCCCTTTTGATATCAACCAAACTGAGACCACTTTTGGTCCTGTAACTTAAGCTTCTTGTTTTAAAGTGATTTTATTCAATAATGACAGTTATTTTACTAAATTCTACATTATTTGAAAGAACAGTGGTTTTCAATAGAAATTTGGTTATGAAAAATTTAAAATCTTCATTTCTTCTCATCCTCACTCATTGCTCTTATTCTCTTTCGCCATTTCACTGTCTCACAAATTTTTCCTCTCTTCTTTCTCTGACCACTTCCATGTTCGTATAACTACTAACTCTGCCTGCCATTTCCTGACATGAGTCCAAATTCTCATAGATCAAGGACAAATCAACTTTTCTTGTTCCTCAAAGAAGAACTTTGAGCAAGAATTTTGAAATTCTTCTCACAATGACGAACAGACTTAAGAAACTTTAAAACTTTAACAATTATGGTAGTGATTCACAATGTTTGTTCTGTTTAATTGTTTAGAAAATTTGAATCAGTTTGAGATTCTATTACAAATACAATATTATTTATTTGTTATATATTTATTGTACTTACAAGCCCCCAAGAGTTTCAAGAAATTATTTGTTTTAATTACTTATTAAAACTTATAGAAATGCTGCAAGTAGAATGTATTTGTTTGATTTTTTGATACCATTTATGGGCAAGGAAACTGAAATTTTTGTGCTGGAATTGGATTGAAACTATTTCTGTATATAGTATATTCAACAAATATAACAGTTTTGAACTTATTTGATTATTAAAATCAAAGATGACCTGAGAGAATTTCTGTCATTATCAGTTATGCACAGGTAGGTTTGGACAACACTCCATTTCCAGTTTTAGATCAGAAGTATCACTGATTCTTATGTTATTGACCTGAGAGTTGAACTATGGCAGGATTTGAACTTTCAAGGTATTAAACCAAACATAGAAAACCTGTTCACTCAGAATACTTCTAGAATGAGTGTAGTAAGAATTTGCTCAAGTTAAGTAATGAGGTCTCACAATAAGGTATTCATTCTACTAAGACTGTAACTGTGCCTTATTTAACTGCATGAATCAAGCCCTTGCATCAAACTGCTTTAACTAGAACTGATTATGTGACTATTGAGTTGAGTCATTTGATGTAGCAGCAAATATGCACAACATGCAACCTGCATCAACAAAAGTATTGTAACCACTGTTTAGAAATTGTACTAAAAGATCACTTTCAAAGTTTGTGCAACAGTAATTAATAATTGTGAGTCATTGGTGATATGTCAAAATTAGTATGTTCCAGTGAAGTTTGTAAATTTAGCACTCCTCTCTCTTAGGAAGTGTGATAAGAGAGCCATCATCAATTACATACATTTAATTTAAATGGTTTCAGAAACAAAATTGGTAGTCTCGTTCTGTCTGGTGACATTTAGTTTGATTTTCTTCAGACTTTCATGTAGTGTTATTTAATTTCTTTTTATTTATTAATTTATCCCTAAGCAGTTGATAATCAAGGTATTGAAGGGTATCAAAAGTACAGACATCTTATTCCAATCCTGTTTGAGTTTCTGCTTAAATGTTCGGCCATTTAAATTGATTAATGAGGCTAATAAAAATTTATATTTTCTTTTTGGTTTTATTATTGCTGGACTTAGTACATTTAATTCTGTTTTGGTAAACTGGTAAACTCTATACGAAAGGGCAATCTTATTAAATTCCGTTTCATATTATGGTTTTTATTGCAGTGCTGCTGCACTCATATTTGCATAATGTGTAGTAATGACTGGATAATACATTTTTAAAAAATTAAGTAGTGAAAATATAGAAAGATACACAAAGTATAATTGGTTTAGGAGGTAGATAAAAAATACCTTTTAAAATTGAATAATATTTAGCTATATTTTCATATTTATCAAAATCAGTGCTTCTTGACATAAAGTATACTTGTGATAGTAGCATTATCTCAAATATTGATAAACTCTGCTGAGATACGTTAGTATCATAGGTGTTAAGAGCACCTGGTGTGCTTGTAGAATGAATCACTATGTGTCATGAAATTGACAGCTCCTGAGGTGCTTAGAAAGTGGGTCCTTTATGTAATTATAGAGAAAATGGAGTTTTTACCACTATCAGCTATGAGACAACAAAATTGGCAGGAAGTGGAGAAAATAGAAAAAAAATTGGTGTTTCTTCTCAGCATTGATGAAAATTGCTGGCAATAGCTTCTTTCAAAACAATATAGTCTCTTTGACTTGGACATAAACGTGTGGGAGAAAAACTTTATCTGAACTTTTACTTTACATTTGTATGATTTCCACTGGAAAATAGTAAGCTGTAAATCCAGGGTTGTCTCAGCAGCTTTATAGGTCCCCAGGCTTATCAATGCTCTGGGCCCTTGAGTAGTTTTTAATTAACAGTGAGCCATAAAATACAGCGATCAGAATTGGGTCCCTACACTTGTGAAGCCCCTGGGCAACTTCCCAGTGTGCTCACATCTTAAGATGGCTCTATGTAAATCAGAAGGCTGGATTCTTTTCTTCTGAAAATATTTAACATTCCTTCTTGATATTTAATGACAGAACAAAATCAACAACATGCACATTAACAAGAAGTATACTTGCAAACGACTATTTTGCGCTTGTGAAGGTTTGTTGGCATCTCTTAAAAAAATTATCCTCAAAATGAATTGAAGAGCTTCTGTTAACATTGCCAGCAATTCAGAAAACAACTTTCACCACTGTGAAGTATCTCCTTGACTCCTGGTCATTCTGCATATATGTTCTACAATCATGGATTGTATTGAACTTTAGTGACATGTAAGAAACAAACAAACAAATATAGTTTTTGAGAAACAGTAGAAATTGTCATAGATACCATATAAATAAACCAAAAGAAATGATCTTTGACTATGTGACAACACTAACATGACACAAAATTATTTTGTTGTTCACTTCTGTAGTTTCTTCATACTAGTAATGAAGTAGTAGTAGTAGTAGATATATACAAGTAGAATAGTAGAAAGTATTACAGTTAAGTATCTGTAAGAAACTCTTTACCACCAGAGGTAGTCTTATTTGACTTCTTACTCCAAGCCCCTATTTTCAAACTGCTAGATGTTAAATAATACTGAGCAAATGGTCATCATGTTTAGTCATATGATTTGCAACCTACAAATGCTGAAAAACCTATTGGCTGTATACTCAAGAGCAGACCAAGAGAAAATGCCAAGTGATTTTTGTTCGTGATATAGAAATATATCGTCTGTGTGGATTGATTCAACTAAAGGACATTCTGGAATATTGAGGTGTAGACAGTGAAAAAGATAAGCATGGGAATATTATATGTATTAAATTCACTTAGAACTGGCTGGTACTTTGAAGCTGTTGGCTAGAATTTTTAACTTTTATCAAGTAACAGTTCAACGATAAATTAGTAGATCCTTACTTCTTTTTCTAAAGCAGTTTTCATTGAATAACACTCTTTTGTATATGCATGTATGTGTGTATGTGTGTGTGTTGTATTTGTGAATTCACACTTATCTATGACAGCTTGTTTGGTAACCTAACAAGATATGATTTTTATTTTGTTGCGTTGGCATAACTTCAGTGTTCCTTCAGTTCTGATTGCTACATGAACAATCCACCTACATTTCTTTCAAAAGATAATGATAGTTGTGCATAGCTTTACAAGATAAGAGTCTTACATATGTGTATACTTTTAGTAATTTTTTCTTACAGGTTGATTTAAATAATATATTTGCACTAGATATAATTCAGTACACCTACAAATATTGGAAGTAATAGTTATAAAAATCAAATATTTAATCCAATAATAATGTAACATTTTATTTCCATCATATTCTCATTTTTAAGGTTTTATTGCAATGTCTTTTTCATGTTTCTGTAGCAAATTAAAAATTTTTTTTGGTATACATCTATATTTCACATAAATATCATAGAAAAATAATATGTTCACTAATACAAACTTCTTATCTTGACATGTTTCATAGCATTTTAAAAGGTTTCACGTCTATTTAAAAAATTATTCTCTCATTGTAGTTTCAGTAAGTGATTATAGTTTAGTTTGGAATGTTCATTTTCAACATGTGTAACAGAAAGATATATTTCTGCTGGTACTTTCCATGATACATACATATATATATATATATATATATATACAAAGAATATGAGGAATGTTTTAGAACAGTATAATTTGAGAAAATAATTGAAAAAATAATTAACTAACAATTCTAAAAAAAAAAAAAGTAAAATGCAATTTATTAATTATAAGTGTATATATTTATTTTATGAATGTTTATCAGATGTTTGGTGACTTAAGCCTACTCATTGGTAATCCACTGCTTGATGAAACCTTAGTATGTTGTTGCTGGGTTGTTTGTGTTGGGCGTAGGCACACCTCTTCATACCTCTTCACACCTCTTCATAGTTAATACTGATCAGATGTCGTGATCTTGTGGTTAAGTAATTAGTCCTTGCTATTGACATGTAGGCAGAATGAGAACGTAATTCAATGAGTTGGAATAGATGCTGTAAGGCATCTTGTCTGATTACAGTAATTCACCAGCCCTTGACTAGTACCTTATTTATTCATTTTGAAATGTTGGGATTTGAACTCTGATTACAGAAAGCTGATATAAGTACTATAGTTGTGCTGTAGCCAATACTTTTATGATCCATTCAGTTTGTTACTTCTGTACTGGTTCTTACTGCTTATGGTGACAATTTTGATTAAAAATAGATGTGGTCATAGGCTAATAAATTTGGTTACTAACTAGGTAGGTAACATTCCAAATATACAAAAGCATCCTGAAGGATGCACTAGTTCTGCAGAGTGGTTGGTATCAGTATTTCAAAGTTAGAATGAAGAATATTATTTGAAAGAATGTTTGTAAATAAAATGCAAGGCAAGGAAGTGTTTTGAGACTTCCATTCAATAGCCTACTGTGTCTGCAAACTACTTTTTTTGCTGTTCAGGTTGTTTCAAGTAAATGTAGTATTTATTTATTTATTTATTTATTCAAAACTACTTTATCTGTATAAATTTTATGGTGAACACTTGAGGCAGGATTTATTTCAATATAGGATTTTTAAATATATATAATAACTTTAATATCATTACACATCAGTATATTAGTTTTGTTTTTATTTATTCATTGGACCCTGAGGTTATGGTAATGTGCATATTTAAATGTATTATTCATAATGAGCACAAGTACACACTTTCATCATTTATACATTTGCTTTCACCATGCATTTATACATTCACACATGTAAATACATATACAATTATTTTTTTTATCAGCAAAGCAAATAAAAGCTGTATATATGCCTTCTGTATATTTTGCATTCATTTACTTCATGATTTTTCATGTTATTTAATGAAAATTCAATTTTTTTCTACTTGAAATAATTTTTGTACATTTTTGAATTTATGAAATCAAATTTGAAATTTTAGTCAAAAACCAGTTGGATTAATGGTTTGTGTGGATTGGATGGATGGTGGGTGTGAGGAAATGAACTTAGAAAGTTAATACACTAATTCAAATAGTATACTCATCATAAGAACAGTATTTGCTGCATTCCTCTTAGTAATTGTTCTGTTTTTGTTTTAAAGAAAGTAATGTAAACAAGCCTCATGTGGTTTCTGAATACTATTCATGTACAGTATTTCAGTGACAGATTATTTAATATAATTTTAGAAACAGAAATGATGTATTTTCTATAATTGACATGTAAAATACCTTTATCATAAATATATTAGTAAAATTAATCAATTCTAGTTTGTTTTTGTTTTCTTAAGTGATAAAAGATAATATAAGATATATACTGGTTATTTCCTTTAATTGTTTTTAATTCATTTATAAAATTAGATTTAGACATAATTTTTGCCAAATAGTTTGAATGTATTCATAGAAGAACACAGTTTGTGGAAGAACTAATAAACATTCTGTGTTTTATTTAATAAGCATTTAGTACGGAAAACTTCCACCTGTTAACATGAAAAATCTATAGACATAAGTATGATTAGTTAATTTTAGAAAAGTTAGAAGTAGTTTTGTTACTTAGCATGAAAGCAAATGTTTTAGATATTTCTTTATGGTTGTACATTTGCATATGTTCATATACAAATAAGTGTATACTTAGAAAAAATATTCTTATGCAGATGTAAATTATATGTGAATGGTTATTTCTATATAAAAATATTTGGAGAAATATTGATATCTGCATAACATTTGTGTTATGCAAAAATATACCTGGTTTCTTTTGCTATTCATACTTTAAACCACTAATTATATTTTGAATAGAAAGTATATATGTATTGAATATTGATAAAGACTTGATTTTCTTTCAGATTGTTCATTCTTGTGGCTGATGAATTAAATTGGGTAGAGTTTGAAGATAAAGGGTTGAAAGAATAATTTGAAACAATTAAACATATAAGGTAAGACATTGTGTTTTTTTTTGAAAAAAATAATACTTAAGAGTTTTTATATACCAATATAACTTTTTTTGAAATATGTCAAATTTACTGAGGCAGTGTGACTTGCCGAAAATACCAGTTGTACTTTTTGATACATGTTTAACATCGTTACTGAAATAACCATGTAATTTAATTTTGCAGTGAGAGGATTAGTTATCTTCTTACATTTAGGTATAAAAGTGTTCCAACTTTTGCATTAATATGCTGAGATTAAACATTGCATGATTAATATTTGAATGAACTCAGTTGGCGAGCTGGCAGAAACGTTATCACACCGGGTGAACTGCTTAGGAGTATTTCCTCTGTCTTTATGTTCTGAGTTCAAATTCCGCTAAGGTTGACTTTGCCTTTCATCCTTTCAGGGTCGATAAATTGAGTACCAGTTGCATACTGGGATCAATCTAATCAACTGGCCCCCTCCCCAAAAATTTCAGACCTTGTGCCTAGAGTAGAAAAGAATATTTGAATGAAATTTTCGAAAAGAATATGTTCACCTATTTTAGATACCTTTTTAGAAAGAAACAATAGTTGATCCTACAATAGTTCACCATGTTGTTGAATATTACAAGATTTGTCATAAATTTCTTACCATTTGTAAGGTTCAACTACCTATTCAATATTATGGAGCAAAATATTTCTGTGTTTTTGTTTTTTTTAAAAAAAAACCCAGAAAACACAAGTATTTTCGCATAAGTGTGTAATTGAAAATATATTTTGGTGTCATATAGGCTTGTCTGTAATTAATTATGTAAGATGCATGATACTTGATTCATATAAAAAAAAAGAAATGGTTTAAGAAAGCGTCTCAATACATTGTTCTCTGCACTTGAACTAAGAACAAACCTGTTGCAAATTATATTTCATTAATACTAATTACAAATTCTTAACATAATTGTCTTTGTTGAGATTTTAAGTCTTTTTCTGTTTTTTTCTGATAACTTCTGAGCTATGGATGTTTTCTGTTGTTTTGTGGAGGTTCTTTTATTCTTAAAACTATATTTCTGTTAGATTACTATTGTCTTAGTAAATACGTGGTAATCATCACGCATTATATTCATCATATATAAATTCTACAGCCAACTGGAGAATACGTACATGGTTGCTCAACTTGCAAGAAATACTGGCAAAATTTTACTATCATTAAAAAAAGAGGGTACTTTGAACAATGTTGTCCTACAGATTCAAAATACATGGGAAGATCACATCTGGAATGTCTTTGATTATAGCTCTGTCGAATTAACACTAAGTTGGGGTGGGAAGGGGTAAATAAGAACATCTACAATAGGTTACAGTGAAGATGCTTGGCTCAGTGGTTAGAGAGTCAGGCTCAAAATCATGGGGGAATTATTTCAGTTCCCAGACAGGGCTGCATGTTGTGTTCTTGAGCAAGATGCTTTATTTCACACTGCTCCAGTTCACGCAACTGTAGAAATGATTTGCGATGTCATGAGTGCCAAACTGCATTGGCCTTTGCCTTTCCCTTGGATAACACCAGTGGCAAGGTGAGGGGAGGCTGGTATACATGGGTGATTGCTGGTCTTCCATAAGCAATCTTGCCTGGACTTGTACCTTGGAGGGAAACTTCCTAGCTGCAATCCTATGATCATTCATGACCAAAGGGGGTCTTTACCCATTATCCTATGTTATGTATAACAACAGATATGTTACAATCAGCTGAGTGCTTTTTGAAAGTTAATCTTCAAATATATCTTAGTTAAGCTATTTATTAAATATGATTTTCGATTGTGAAGTTTGTGCTTCTAATTTTGTCTATAACCGTTATAGATATATCAATACCCAAAGTCCTATGTGATCCAAATATTTTTGATATGTTGAAAATTCTGAAAAAGTGTCTAAACTTTTTTGGCATTCAAGATTCAAAACATTTTATTAAATCAGAAAATGATTTGTAAATATGTAACTGTATATATTATTCTTTTCCTCTGAGTAACAGAAAATGGATGAACAAAATTTTCTATTGCAAGCTTATAAATCTGTTCATGTTTAACAAACAGAAATGTAATGTATTGCATATTGTCCTTTTATTTAACCACTGTAAATCTATAAAAGGAAAGAAAAATCTAATAGAATTTAGATTTTAAATATTAATGGGAAGGCAATGAAAATTCAATGTTGTTCAGCTCTTTGTAAGCTCTAACTAAGCAGGCCTGTGATCAAAGTTGTTCCAGCTGTGATGTTCTGGTCTTTCTATATTTATGAGTATCTTGTCAGTTTTCATGTTTTTAACAAGAGAATTGAGGGAAATTTAGCTACCATTTCTAACAGGTCAAGGAACTATACAGAGGCATTCTAGATGGCTTTCAAAAACCAACTGTATTCCATATAAGATGAATTTAATTATTAGTATTATCATTTTCAAACTGCATGTAAACCTCACAAATGCTGATGGCATGAAAAACAAAATGTACCCTGGCATTAAGAAGGGCATCCAGCCATAGAAACCATGCCAATGCAGATACTGGAGCACAGTGCAATCCTCAGACCCATCAGATCCTGTCAAAATGTTCAATCCATGCCAGCATAAGGCATGGACATTAAATGCTGCTGCTGCTGATTATTATCATTACTGGAAAAGTGATGAACTGGTAGCATCATTATTATGCCTGGCAAAATGCTTGTCTGTCTTATGTTCTGAGTTCAAATTCTGCCAAGGTGGACTTCACTTTTCATCCGATTGGGGTTGATCAAATAATTACATTGACTGGGATCAATGTAATTGACTTATATTCCCCGGAAATTGCTGGTGTTGTGCCAAACTTTTAACCCATTATGATTATTATTATTCCTGCTTCCAGGCATTGCTGACTTGCGGGGCTATGTTGAACAGCTGCAGTCATGGGTGGGACAGATCCATCTGTCAGCCAAGTCTGTAGTGATGATCGCACTGCCACCCTCCTTCAATCGCGCGGACAATGTAGTTTTCCTTTGATTGGTGGCTGTGCCGAGAGAGCTTTATTTGGTGGACAAGGCTGAAAGGCATGAGGATAGATACATTCCTCTTTGGTATATTTCTCGCTGATTCTTCAAGTTTCACTTTAAAAAGAAATTGAGAGTGGAGAGAGAAGTGCTGTCCTCGAGTGAGCTTACTGGTTGAAAGTTGTGGGTGAAAGTTGTGGAAATGGCAAGAGTGGATGGTACTTCTCTAAGTGTAGACCTTTGAGTTAGAAAGAAGGAATTGGAGAGGGCACTTTCTCCTGGGAAATCTTGGATAGTGGGGTTCCTTGATTATCCCTAGAGGCTTTCCTGTATCAGGAGTGCCACATCTCTATCATCCACCTCACCACTTTTTTTTAAACCTTTGTATGCTATGCTTATGTCCCTTCCTTCTCAGTGTATACTGTGTATACTTACAATTCTTTCTTTATCTTTTTTTTATCATTTCATTATATGTAAACCCCCACAATTTATGTACATTATTTACATTCGACTGATATTTGTCTCCATCTTGTTTGTTGTTAACACAACTTTTCGGCTGACATACCTCCAGCCTTCTTCAGGTGTCTTGGGGAAATTTTGAACCTGGATTCTCATTCCTAAGTTATTTTTCGATGTTATTATTATTATTATTATTATTGTTCAAGTCACCACCACGCCATATGCCCACGGGCATATGGCATAATGGTTAAGAGTATGGGCTACTAACCCCAAGATTCTGAGTTTGATTCCAAGCAGTGATTGTTATTTATATTGTTTACACACTGTAAAACCCATTGTATCATCCTGTTTTCCTCGTTTATGTTGTTGCCTGTCATTTAATGTTATTTTATGTGAGCCCTTGTGGCTAGTAAAAGAATTTATTATTATTATTATTATTATTATTGGATTGAGTACATCTGTGACAAACTAATAATGAATATTCATCTGTATGTAGCTGCCTGGGTTTTTAATGGTTTTATAGTTAAAATATAAAGTAAAAGAGTTATTAATTAATCAATTCAGCTGTTTCTTTCCTCTTGCTTCGTAAAGGTATTCCTTATATTTCTCCATAATTTTAAATTATTATGACCATTAATGGTACAGAGGTTTAATGACAAATTTTAGGCTCTGTTGAACTGTGCTCACAACATTGCATGTTGTTACAGTCCAAATTAGGTCCTTGAATTCTTTTGTGTATTTGAAGCAACTGCATTTCCAAGAAATCTTCTAACTTCCACTGAAAGGATGCTAATTCAGATTATTCAACAACAGCTGGTGTAATTGGTTTATAATAACTCTCAGTTAACTTCAGTTTTATAAGAAAAGCTACAGATGGCAAATCACAGATGGCAAAAAGAGAAACATACATGCAATCCAGCAAGAAGATTATTAAAATAACCAATAAAAATATAGGTGTATAAATGCCCTTTGGCAAGCTTCTTCGCATGAGTACACTTTCTCATACCAGCATCCACAAAAATGCGAGCATATGCACATGTGAAATGTGGTGCACTCATGATCACAAAGTGAGTTAGCTATCTACTTGGTGTTTGTAAGAACGGGGACGTTAAATGTAAACTTAAGTCATCCATACCTTAAAGTAAATTAAATTAAGTTAACGGTTACTCAGAATTCATTCTTACAGCATTGTGTGAAAGTACATTTATATGTATGTAGGTATCTTGAAAGTCATTCAGAAATTCTATTAATGATCGTCTCGTTAGTCTATAGAATACACGGGGATTCCTTGGAGCAGAGACAGTATCTCCTGGAAATTATATTGTATGATTTTGCATACCTTACTATGGACCAATTAATGCTGTACTTCATTTTGTCCTCCTTCAGTTGCCATACAAAATCTGCCAAAGATGTTGAATGTCTTTTATTGATTGTCTTAAAGCTGGCAACATGGTTACAATAACAATTCTTAAATGAATCAGCCATCTACCCAATGTAAACATACAGCCTTCCCCTTGTGTGCACAGTACATTTATATATAAAATTTGTACTCATACACAGATTCATCAAAGGACATTTTGATTTTTCTCTACATGAGCATTCATCATATTTACTTGTATATAAGGCAGTCCTGACTCCATTTACTGGTGTTGTTACTGTGTTAGCTGTATCATAAGTATTTCTACTACTACTACAAATTGATTGTAATTGGTGTTTATCATTGCGGTTTACATCTCCTTGTTTGGTATTTAGATGCAAATGTTTGGTAGATCCAGTAGGTGGGTTATTGAACATTTGCCACATTTTGCTGTTGTTTATGTGATGCACAAGCTGCTCTAAATTGGCATAGTTGGTGTAGGCTACCTTCAGAGTGTGTTGATTAAAAATAGCATGATACCAATTAGATTTAAGAAAAGACTTGTCCAAAGCAGCAAAAAATTTTCCAACTATCTTGGTTGAAACAGGCAAACCAAAAATCGGGTTGAACCAGAGGACATCCTGATTCCTATTTCTGTTTTTAGGTTTATTTGATTGAGTGTGTTGTACAGGATTGGAACAAGCAGTTGGATTATTATGTCACATGTGTTTTTGAGTTTCCATTGGTAGTTCATTGACATGACCAATTCTTCCTGGCCTGTATTCTTTATCTAAGTGAATTCTCAAACTGTGATATTGTGGTGGTATACAGTGTGTATCACAGGTGGAGAAATTACCAGTGTTGTGTATGCCTGCATCTTGTATATATTGAACTTTTTCACAGCATCCAGCCCTAGCTGGAACAGCATTATAATAAGTTGCATGTGATTTGAAAATTTTATTATTAGCGATAAGCTTGAGATTTTTGTAGAAATATTCTTAACTAGTCCCCGTGTAATCAAGGGTGGATGGCTGGATGGTATGTTAATGTACTTAATATGATCATTTGGCTTATGAAATGGTTCAAATAATCCAGTATCAAGACAGAAGGTAGCGTCTAGAAAATTCACTCTACGATAATCTTTACCCAATGTAATGTTTAGTCCTAAATTTTTGAAAAGTCCAAAGAAATTTTTCCTATGCCTTTCTAACTGTACTTTGCTACCTCTGTCCAGAAAAACGAGACGTCATACCTATATAGACCCCTTGTTATTTCTGGAAGGGAAAACTGCATATATATATATATACATACATACACATAATATATATTACGTATATATATATATATATATATATATATACACACATATATAATGTGAGATAATAGTTTCACTGTATGCATATTAAATACATAGTGAAACTATTATCTCGCATTACAATAGATGTTATTGCTTCACTTTTGACATGTAATATGGAAACAGTCTAAGAGATTGCTCTGGGCTCCCATTAGGCAAGAAGGGGAAAATTTTGGGGGGCCCTGACACTCCATATACCCTAAGTAGTGAATATGTAAAATTTGAATGAAATCAGTTGGGTAGTTCTCGAGTTTTAGTGATGCACACATACAAACATACAGACAGACATTCTTGCTTTTATATATATACATATATTGGGCTTCCAGATGGTTTTAGCCTCCCAAATTCACTCACTATAGCAGAAGACACTTGTCTTCTGTGGGACTGAACCTGAAACCACACACACATAGTTGTAAAGCAAGATTCTTAACCACACAGCTGTGCCTGTACATATATGCACAACAGACTTAAATATATATTTTACCTTTTAATTCCTGTAAAATCAATTGTGGCCTATGACAGAGGGTCAAAAGTAAAACATTGTCTTTTGTTGAATTTAATTTTCTGGATAGAATTTAGTGTTTACTATAATTCAAATATGAATAATTAAAAAAAATTTGTTTAGATAACTACCTTATTAATTATTATATAAATATCTTCTTTTATGTTTAAAGAATAACAATACCAAAACTGTGATTGCAATGAAACTTACATACAGTTAACTAACTTATTCTCTTTTAATAAATAATAGTATAGAATATATAATAAGTGTAATTATATATCGAGTAATTTACTTGAAATAAGATGGCAAAAACCAGATTGCATAGATCAATGTTTCAGTGCTTACTATTACATTAAATACTAGAATCTAAATTCTCATGAAGTGCAACTGTATATCTCTAAGTTTGCTTTACATTTTGCATTATTTATTAAAATGGTTGGCAGCAATAGACGGAATGACAAAATGCCTTGCAGTATTTACTTACAACAATTTATATTTCATAATTCTAGGATTGTTGAATTAAGTACAGGTTAGGTACTAGATTCAGTATAATTGACAATGTGCTTCTCTGTAAAAACAAAATTATAGCCTTGCATATGTTAGAAACCATTATTTATTGAAATGATAAATATTATGCTGTAGTTCTCTTTTTCACAGTTTTGATAACTATACTACTGTTGATACACACAATGATTTTAAGTAGATTATCTTATAATTTCAATATTTCTATCGAATGACTGGAAATTTAAGAAAAAGTCTTAATCTTTAATATCCAAATTAGTCAAATCTGGTTTACATAAAGACTGGTATTTTTTCAAAGGAGCTGTTATCTGTATATAATTGATAATAATAAAAACAATGAAATAGGTTTCAATAAATTTGCTTTCCAATTATTCAACTTTCTCAGTAATTGTTTTACCAGTGTTGTTATGATTTTTGATGGCTTTATCTTACTGGGTCTTCTTGGTATGAGGCTTGCACATATTTGATATAATGCTTGAGAGTAACTCAAGACTGTTTTGTCAGTTAAATTAGTTCATTAGTTCATAATAGCACTCTTCATTCTTCCTTAACCTTTCATACACAGTCATCACCCACATGCAACCGAGGCAATTCATGACAAATTTATACTAACTCCATGAACAAAAGGTTTGAAAACCTCTTTGGCTGGTAATCATCCCAAGTTTCAGTCTCTCTTCTTGAAAAGAACAGACACACAATTACTGCACATAGCAAGGAAACATCATATTTCACTTCCCTTAAATATAAATAGCATGCAGCCTAAAGCCTTAAGGTTGCTACAAATGCTAAGGTTCACCATCACTTGGAAACTTTTCTGTCTATGATACATACTCAACATTGGAAAAACTGTGCTTTTTTTAAGGTTAGAAAATAATCAGACCCCAAGAATTACTTAGCTAAAGTGGGATCCACAATGGCATCATGTTCCCACATTGCGGATAATGCTGCTGGTGCTGTCTTGCACTTACAGACATCTAGACATCATCATCACCATCATCATTATTTAACATCTATTGTCCATGCTGGCATAGCTTCAATGGTTTGACTGGAACTGGCCAGCCGAGGTGCTGTCCAGACTCCAGTTGTTTGTTTTGGCATGGTTTCTGTTGCTGGATACCCTTCCTAATGCCAACCACTTTACAGAGTGTGCTGGCAGCTTTTTACATGCCAGTGGCATGGGTGTATCTATGTAACACTGGCATGAGTGCATTTTACATGGCACTAGCACCTGTAAAAAACATGTCTCTATGTGTGGATGACTGCGATATGGCCAGCTCACTGCTTGACATACGGTGCGAGGGCATGGTCTAAATTTTGGTTACTGCAGTTACTCCTTCTCTAAGTTGCTGGTCTTGTGCTGTCACCTCATAGGCACTCCTGACTCATGTCCTTTTCTCATTACATCTATTGATTCCCACAAGTCCCTGCATAAAGCACTTCACTGAAGCTTTTTTTTTTTTTTTGTTTCTTTGTTACCTTTATTTCTATAGCTGTTGATTTGCAACTTTTCAAGAGAAACATTAACCATTATCTAACTATGTAACTTTCATATAAATTAGAAGTGGAACAGGAGGTGATTTATCCTACTTATAGTTCAGCCAGTTGAAAACTTCTGATTGCATGTAAATTCTAAATTCAATGTTTCCTTTATTTGTATGAATATAAAATGTAAAGAGATAGGAAGTAAATTGAATATCACCAGTCAAGATTTTGTATTGATAATTATAAATTAAAGTTAATTCCAATAAACACATTGTTTATAGCTCTTAATATTGTTTTAAGCAATTCAAGACACTATCAGGAATTGTACAATCTTTGAAATAAATTAATCAAATCATCTGAGTTCACTTCCTACATATAGCAGTATTAAAAGCCAGTAAAATTGATTCATGATTCTGTTGGCATTTTCTTATAAGAGAATAGGAAACTACATTGCAATAGTGAAGATTGATGAGGAGAAATTTCTAAAATATACTGATTACCTTTCAGCATACAATGAGTTTCTTTATGGAAAATAATGATTTGAGTTGAAGTGGTATTATAAAAATGAGAATGTTTATTATGAGAAAATCCTGGAAAGCCTTTGTGAAATTGAAATGTAGGAATTATGAAAACAAATTAGTTCCTTATCTCTCTCCGTTTCTGTTTTTTTTATGTTTTCTTTCAAAGATAACTGTTAAAAAGTTAAAAATAAATATCTAATTGTGATTGATGCAAAACTCAAAATATGCAGTGATAATGAATAGTTAATTTACAAGTATTTATGCATATTTTGATATAAGTTTTATTCATGCCATTAAATATATTAATATTTCATGATGCTGTCAAAATTATCTTTCTGAAATTGTATACAATCATAAATATTTTTACTGAAAAAGGCCAGAATGTTAGAATAGTTTGTTGAAAATTGAAATTTAGATAAAGGAAACAATTTTCAGAGATGTTAGACATTATATGAATTGAGTTGAGACAGTGAAAAGAGGACCAGGCCCAGTGATAAGTGTCAGTTCCTTCATAATTATAATTTAATTTCATAATAACTGGAACATATGTAGCTGCTTTTGCAGATTATCATTTTGTAGACTATCATTTACTGGCGCATGACATCATCTACTAAGTCACTTTCCACTGTATTGTTAGACTTTACTTCAATTGTGATAGCCATACTCACTGTAAGATAACTTTGATCAATAAAGATTAAGCACAATTTTCAGTACATTTACAAAAGTTTACTCATTGGTTATAAACATCTGATGGCAATCATTATCTCTACTGTTTAGCAAAGTTTAGCTTTTTTTTTAACATGTCTTTTTTTTATAAGCATATGGATTTAACCCTATTGAGTTTCTGCTCTTTATAAACTTTAAGTAAATATCGGTAGAACACATTAATGATTTGCAATGGTCTGATGTTGAAATTTGTTGTGCCTTTTGTTAAAATTATTAATTGATATTGCTCAGTGAAAATGTTTACATTTGACATCAATATTTTTCATTTTCCTTTGACTATTTATTAATTTCTTCAAAACAAAACTAATTTGTCAAAGTGAAAGATTAGAGATAATTTTCTGTTAATCTCATTTTCCTATCATACATTATTTAATAACAACAAAAAAAAAAGAACTATTTTTATTGATGTTGTTTCTTTTGGCTAAATCTAATCAGAAATCGGCAGAATGCAATAAGACTTCTCTTGATATAATAGTTTTGCATAAATATTTTGTGGATTGATGTGGAAATAGTACAAACACATTTTTGTGCATCAGTAAAAATATTCTACCATTAAAAATCATATATTTTTTTCTTCAATGCAATAAAAGTTATGTATATCTAGATAAATAGAAAATATCTTAAATATTATATGATTTGGATTAGCTTAAGCCACCTGCTTTAAAAATTCTTGCAAAGTTTGAAATGGAGTATTTCGTTCAAAATTACAAAATAGCCAAGAAGTAAAAATAATGAAATATTTATTGTATATAAAGCAGCGTATATTTTTTGAAAATTGTTAGTTGTTTTGGTTTAGAGTCAGTAATTTTAAGCCATTATGTGATTAATATCTGCATGATTTCTCTAGCATCAAAGTCTTCAATGTATTTGTATACATTTTCCTATTGTATCTCAGACATTTGCAGAGAAAATGTTTGTCCGAATTTGTACTAAACAATCAAATCTAAGACATTAGTAATCATGTGATTCAACAGAAGAATATGAATGAAATATGAAAAATAAAATCTTTAGAAATTAGAAAGAATGCAACATATCAAATAGCTTTCATGAAACGAAATGTCATTAAAAAAAATATCTCCATTTCTTTAGGATATTTACTGCATAATAGTTCCTTTATCATCTTTTGATGCTAATATTCTCAGTAAAGCTTACTGTGATAGAAGTTTCTTATGCCTGCCTATAAAAAATGTTATTGGCAAATTTATCATAAATGTCATTATATAAATTCATCTTGATATACATGTGCCATAAAAAGTGATATTTGATATATCTTCTAGTCATTTTCAATAAAGATAACTAATACTGCTATACTGCTGATAAATAGTATCTAGCTGATATGAAAACATAATATCATTCAAACATTTAATTGACTGAAAGTTCTGAAGACACATCTCTTCATAGCAGTTATATCATGTATTTTGAACTCTTGTAAAAATGATTGTGTCTAGAGTTCTGGCAGATGATGTATTTAACATGTATATGTGTAATTGAAATACTA
This sequence comes from Octopus sinensis, assembly GCF_006345805.1. Classification (NCBI taxonomy): domain Eukaryota; kingdom Metazoa; phylum Mollusca; class Cephalopoda; order Octopoda; family Octopodidae; genus Octopus; species Octopus sinensis. The sequence continues at coordinate 50,425,740 of NC_043000.1, forward strand.
TTTATGATACTGTATACATAAATGTAAAGGTGTCTGTCTACATATGTATATTCAGTGCAATTAATTCATAAATAAGACTCTGCTTCGCAGTTTCTGTTTTGTGAATTTATTAGCTGATCCAAGTGTTGCATTACCCCAAATAAGTAGCAAAAATTTGACATATCTACAATTCAAACATTTTGACTGTTTGGGATTTATTGAAATATTCTGAGCAATACAAGTAATTGTTTAAAAATTGTAAAGAGCTGCCCATTAGGTACTGGTTGCTGTAAGCATTAACATGTGTGGCGTAAATGTCCTTTTGCATATACATTCATATAATTATGCACAAAAATGTTTATATAGATTTAACTCTCTTTTATTATATAAGATTCCTAAGATGGCAAGCTGGCAGAATTATTAGCACACCAAACAAAATGCTGAGTGACAGGTCTTCCAGTTTTATATTCAAAGTTCAAATTTGCTGTGTCTGATTTTGTCTTTCAGAGTTGATGAAATAAATACTAGTCAAGTACTGGGGTCAATGTAATCAACTGCTCCTCTCTCTTGAACTTTCAAGCCCTGTACCTATGATAGAAAGTATTATATGAAATATCTGTTATTTTAATAATAGAAATTCGAGATATCTTGATTTAAAGTGCACTGATGAATAAACATATGCATACAAAATTATATACTCTTTACATTCTTATTCTTTATTCTGGCATTGTAGAAAGATATTCATAACTTTTGTTTAGTAGGTCTTTTATTATTAAAAAAATGCTTTTCTTTTCTCTCTTTGGAAATTTTATGATTGCATAGACATAGATATATTAAATATTTTATTAATCTCTATAGATGAGGTTAATAGTCTGAAAAATTGCAATTTTACTGACAACAACTCTTCTGAGACAATTTGGCATTTAACCCTTTAACTGCAAAATTAAATTTCATGGTTATTTCAGTTATGATGATAAATATCTACCAAAAGACAGAATTGGTATTTTTTTGCAAGTCGCATTGCCTCAATAAACTTTACGCACCTCAACGAAAAGTAGTTTCAAGCATGACATTCCCCCAACAAAAGATAGATTGGTATACAGGACTGCTTTCTGCAGTTAAGAGTAATCAAACTTTGAGTGAATATATCTGATTTCTGCACTATAAGGGTTAATCAACAACTATTGTTACAGTTCTAAAGGTTGAAAATTGTGATGGAAATTTGCAAAGTACGGGATGGCCCAAAAGTCACAGACAGTCTAAAAGATAAATAAATCTGTTTTATTAACATACTTTTATTTCTAATTCACACAATGTGACTCTTCACTCTAATGTAGAAATGTACATATATTTCTTGTATATATATATATGTATATATATATGTATATATACACACACACACACTGTATGTGGTGCTAAGTTACTGTAAATTTAAAATAGCATTAATGAATTATTAACACCTTTGTGACTTTTGAGCGACCCTGTATAAAAAAAAGATTCAAATGAAAAAAACAGTAAATCTTCACATTTATATTTTTATGCCTGCTTTAAGGGAAACAGTAGCAATACCAATAGGCTTGCAAATCATTTTTATCATTAACTGGTCATTGTTTTGAACTTAAATCATTTCCCATTATCAAATTATGAATATAAGCATTGTTTAGCATTGTTTGATTCTTTTTTTTTTTTTTGCTGTTAAGATTTCAGCCAAGTTAATAGTGTCAAGATTAATAGTTTTGTTTTCAGAAAATCCTCATGAATTCAAGATAGCTGCTTTATCAGTCAACGCAAAATAGATAACTCAGTAGTTTTGGATGCATTGCTGCCGGTGTTATTTCTTTACAAACTTTTATTGCAATTTATGATGCGTGGTATTTTAGTTACGAAAAACATGTTAGAATTGTGATGGAAATACATTATTATTTTTTGGTAAAGATTTTGCAGGTGGTGGGAATTTATTGAAAAATTGACAAAAATTTCACCTTTTTAAACATTCGTAGGAAGATATACACATATTTTCAAAGCATTGTTAGTTTAAAAATAATTTGTGGAATACTAAATAAACTGAGTATCAAGTCATTTGTGAAAATGTTAATAGATTAAAATATCTAATTAACCTTTTGCATCATAAAATGAATAGTTTAGATTTCTTTGATGCATATGGTTAAGCATATCAGTATAAATTTCAGCATAAAATGTAATTTTTTATATGCTACTTCAGAAACTTTTCAAAATAAGCTGTAATTACTAACTCAAATTATCTCTTTAAAAAAATGTCTTGAAATTGTTTGTTGATGCTATCATTCACTCATTAACTAATTATATTTTTGACCCATGTAAAGTTTGAGTATTGAGTAGTAATGTTTTATATATATATGTGTGTGTGTGTTCAGATTTGGTCATCTGAGCCTGAATGAGCTAGGTTTCTGTAAGAAGCCTACAAAACTTTTAAGTTACTTGGAGTCAAATATATATAATTCATAATAAATGTGTCTTTTCATATATATATATATATATATGAAAAGACGCATTTATTAGGAATTACATATATTACATATATAGTGATATTACATATACATTATTAGGAATTACATATATAGTGATATTACATATACATATATATTACATATATAGTGATATTACATATACATGGCTCAGTGGTTAGACCGTCGAGCTTATGATCGTGAGGTTGTGAGCTCGAATCCCGGACCAGGCTGCGTGTTGTGTTCTTGAGCAAGGCACTTTATTTCACGTTGCTCCAGTTCACTCAGCTGTAGAAATGAGTTGCGACGTCACTGGTGCCAAGCTGTATCGACTTTTGTCTTTCCCTTGGATAACACTGGTGGCGTGGAGAGGGGAGGCTGGTATGCATGGGCGACTGCTGGTCTTCCATAAACAACCTCGCCTGGACTCGTGTCTAGGAGGGTAACTTTCTAGGTGCAATCCCATGGTCTGTGTCGTGACCGAAGGGGGTCTCCGAATATATATATATATATAAAATGTCAGTTTAATATAAATTAGTGTTCTTTTCTCATCATTTGTTGACATATTTATATATATATATGCAAAACAATTGACTACAATTGAACTTGCAACCATTGTTACATTGGATATCAACACTGAGACTTGAAGGAGTATAAATTATAGAAGCATTTAAATATTAAAAATGGTACCAAAATACTGTTGAAATTGCCAGTTGTTTTTCTTAGGAGACTGTACTTAAATTAAGTAAACTGTTGAATCCCTGTTAGCAATAAAGGGCATGAATTATAACCTAACCATAGAGTGCATAATGATAAGAGAATTTATCATAGCATATGCAGAAATCTGAAAGCTAAAGTTCATTATTTGCTAAGAATATACTATTCAGATAATTCATTGCAGAAAATTATTAATCAAATTTATAACTCCTCACCTGGAATTAGTACAGTTATATCTGATATATATATGAAATAATAAAATATGAATTGTTTCCATTCAAACACTAACACCAATTTTTCTTAGACAAAATAGTGAATTACAGTTGAAATGTGTTTTCTTCATGTAAACAGCATGTGGTTACATATCAATAAAAGAGAAAATATTGAATGAGTATGGGAAAATAATATATCTGTTTGTTGTATTAGCTTAGTTTCTGTTGATAAAGAACTTTATTTCAATAAATAAAATTAGTTATATGCCAGATTGAGATGAATTTATCAAAATTATTAGCTGTTCATCAGATGTATGTTATCTTACATGAAACACAGCATAAGTAAATCCAAACATCAAACAGAATTAGAAATACGTTGTGCAATATATTTTAAAGTATAAGTTGAGATTGATCCCTACATTATTATCTGTGCAGTGTCCTCATTTAAACTGAGGATTTTTCCTCATCTGTATCTTGCTTTAACTATACATTTTATTTGATCTATAGATCCTCTATAGGTGAAACAACTTCAAGAAAATGAATATGTGGCAAGTAATGGGGTTTGCACTGTTTTACCAGATTTTGCAGTGTTTAATGGTGAATGATTTTATATTTGCTTCTTCAAATTCTGTCAATTCATAATTTTAGGGCTGTATCTTCCTTTCAAAATTTATGGTAAAGAAAGTACGAGTTTCACAAAATTGCCATATATAATCATACACCTTAATACCTCGTATGGAGAAACATGAGAAGGAAAGTTTGCTATTAATGAAAATAACATAGGCCCCTTACCAAGATAATGTATTTGTAAATACCTATTAGCTAATCAAACATGTTTTCTCAGGATAGTAAATATCATGTTATCAGCCAAGAATATTTAGGATTGTAAAGCAGGGCTTTAAATAAATATGCTAAAGTTCACAAATCAAATGTTTGCGTACCACGATGAAAAATGACTTCTAATATGATGAGTGGAGCCCTTCATCGAAAGAGAAAGATTCTTCTAACAAATAGCTCTGACTCAAATATTAGTACTTACTTCCTATTATTTATTAACTTAATCAATTTTGGCTAATTTATTTAGTATTTTTTTGTAATGGAGACCATAATTAATCCCCTTATTACTTTGTTGAATATGATACTGCTTAGAAATTTCAAGCACAGTCTACTTATTTTAAATTTGATCTGAAATATATGTTTGTGTGTGTGAGTGTTTGTGTGTGTGTGTGTGTGTGTATGGCAAATTACCATATGAGCATCTATTTTGGTAAATTAATAAAATATGTCTGTAATTGTTGTTTAAATTCTATTCATTTGAAATGAATAAACATGCAACAGTTTTGTTTGTAGAAAATTAATATTGACACATTATGCCTTATTTTAGTCATACTACCACTTCTGTAATAAATAGTTACAAAGCAAAATATTAAGTCAAAATATTTGTATTTTGCATAATTTCTATGTGGCTATGCCTGAAAATTACAGCAAACGTTTTTTTTCTTTTTACTTTTTATGTGTTCTTTGTGTGTGTGTGAATACTTGTGTGTAGCTACATGTGTTGTTTTTGACACATTTGAATTTCTTTTGAAAAATATAAAAGCAGACTTTTAATGATGTAGTAACACATAATTGGAAAAAAATTGTTATATGATAAAACGTTAATGGCTTATATACACACAAGACTCGAAACTAGGTTTACAGAAATGTATCTGCAATTTTCTAAAACGAAAAACGATAAAAATCTTCTGAGTGCTTTTGAAGCATTTAACTTTTTCTTAACATTTAACTTCTTTCTTATTTCTATATTTCAAATTCAACTATGTAAAAAACATTTTTAGAAGATTTTATGTTGTATTCCAAAAGTAAATCCTATATCAAAAGTAATAGATTGAATTCTGGTTTTCTTTTAGAATAGTTTCTTGTTAGGAATTATGTTTTTCTTTTACTGTAAATCTTTGTAGATTATATAGAGTAAATAACCATTTCTTGATCCATGTATATCCATGTATGTTTTAAATAACTAGCTGAATGGCATTTTTTAAGAAGAAGCCTTAAATTCTGTGTGTGAATGCTAATTAAAACTATTTTACTTAAAATCAGAACGATTTTCTTTGATTCTCGAAGACAACTTCACAGTGGGGGAAAAAAACCATCTGTGGCTCTTAAATAGTCATTGCTTAAAACTAAAGTTGTACACCAGTGAGAAAAGTTTGTAAAATTGTAGCAGAATATAACCTAAAATCTATGTTATTAGTTAAATAGGCTTCATATACTGTATTTTTTTAAGCATTAAATTCTCTATGCTTAAGCATAAACCATTGTTAAAGGATAACATTAATAAATTATGCTAAGTATTAGAAGCCTGTCTTAAATATATGATCTAATTTTTGATGTTCTCTGAAGTATTGAGTATGGTTTAATGGTGGGACATGTTACTTGAATTGTCCAGCATGCATGCATCTTGGTTTCACTGTGAAGCTTTTTAGTATGATGTCCATACATGGGAAATGTTTTATAGTTTTTAATTTCTTAGTGTTTACTCCTTTAGCATTCAGATTACTCTGTCAACTGTGATACTTATTTATACATTTTGTTGAAACATGTACTATCTTGTAGCTTCACAATTTCATGATGTGAATATTTATTTCTAGAGAGACATTGAAGAGTGGATGAGAGCAGCTAGAGCTAGCCAGTTTGAACATAAAGTGGGTAGAATATTTGGTTTGTATATGGTTGGTTTAAATGCTAAAGGATTATGCTAGAAAGGTTGGAAATCTAAATAAATTTGGTACATAGTTTCTAAGTTGGAATTATTCTTTATTTTTTTTTTATTTTGGCCAAGTTCCATGCTACTCAATGTTATCTTTATTTTATTTATTATGATTCTGTATGATATGTAAATCACATGAAGGTGTCTGTGGTACCAACAAATTTTGCCTCATTATAGAATCTCTGTATACTGTTAAGAATAAATAAATATATTCTATGGTTGTATCTCAGGAGGATCAACAAAATATTCTGTTGCAGTTTTCACTATTTTTCTATATTTTGTTTTAAAGAACATGCCATGCATTAGTTCATTATAGTTTTTGTCAATAAAATTGATGTGTATATATTGTTAACAACCGTACAAACCTTGATATTTATGAGGTAACCATAAATATTGATAACTCGATTTTTATAATAATAATCACTCTCTTAAAATAAAGGAAATATAGGTCTGATTGCTTTTGAAGCTTTCTTAAAATTTGTTTCTGTCTGCCACTCCTTTGCACTTTTTGACCTGTCATTTAATATCTAAGAGGAAATATATTTTAATAGATTACCTAGCATCCAGACTGATAAATACTTTAGTTAAGGAAATAGATTACACACACACACACACACATCAGTCTAGTTATTTATTATCCATTGGATGTATGTGTATGTGCACATGTTTGTGTGCATGCTAAGATTTATGGAAAATATTACTGCTGAAGTCCAGGAAGGAAAGAATGAAGTAAATATTGTAGACATGCATATTTCAGAATTTATTGTTATATTAAAGGGAAGTACGAATGAAGAAATTAAATGCTACTCTATTCTAAATCCTCATAAATTCTTAATGATAAGTCTGTCGTGAATGACTCGTTAAAGTTGTATATATACTAAGCTACTGTAACTAAAAGAAAACTTCAGATATAGCTTTATATAGTACTAATGTTTATTCCAAACTCCAGTCATATGAAAAGCTAAGTGCTCCGGGTAGAAAGCAATCTATTGGTTATAATTAATTCAACATATAGTTATGTATAGGTAATCATACAGAAAAACGAGAAACTTAAAATAACTTTTAAATAGTTGAAATAATAACTGCAATGAAAAGTCAAATCATTAGTATTAATGAAAACGTTCAAGGTAGAAATCTTTCGAAATTTTGATCAGCTAAAGCTTATATGGTGATATGTGGGTAAGTGAATGAGTCTGAGTTTTAGTAACCATGGTCATAAGTTTTTAAATTTATTGTGGTTTGTTGAACCTACTGAACAAAGCTTAGCTCACTTTGGTTGATAAAGAACAACTGTTAGAAGTAGTTTGACCAGTGAAATATTATAAATGATGAGCCTTGCTCAAGGACATAATGCACTGCCTGGCCTAGGAATCAACGCCACAGCTTTATCATGATTCCATGACCATGACCAGTAGGTCTATGCATGTATATATATATATGTATGTGTATATATATATGTATGTATATATATATATATATGTATATTTGTATATATATATATGTATATATATACATAAATAAACACATATATATATATGTATGTGTGTGTATATGTATGTGTATATGTATATATATATACATACACATATATATATATTTGTTTTAAAGCCTCTGTGTTAGAAAACACAGGCACTCGTATTTTGGTTAATAGAATAGGTATATTATCATAAATAATGTAGAATATTATATTCTTTTATGATCTATTCTTCTAATCAGTTTCATACCAGGAGTTGAGATAATCCTGCGAATCATCAGAAAAGGCTGAAAAAAATATTATTTCGAGTCATTTCTCATGATTGCCGGGATTGTCACAATTCTTGGCATGAAAGTGATTGGCACAGTGATTGATAGAAGAATATAATGTTGTATTCAGTGCGCATCATCTGCCTTCCCTCATCAGTATCATTTATTTTACTTATCATTCATCTCATTTGTGTTTTGTCCAGCCTGCAACTGCTTCTATCTGTGTAAAGCTTTTATGGCTAATCTGATGAAATTATTATTATAATCATCATCATCATTATTATTATTATTATGATTATTATTATTATTATTATTATTATTGCCTTTGCACAGCTTCTAACACTGGAGATATACTACAGTGTCAGCTTTTCACTACCAGTGAACTAAGGTATCACCTCTTATTTTTCGAGCACCTTCCGGAGTATTCAAGTGGTTCCAAACAGTTTTCTGCAAGTGCTCCACCCTTATTGCAGCTCCTATTTGTTCCCTGTACTTCTCAAGATTTTTACTCATTGTTTCCAAGGCTCCGATAATTATTGGTACTACTACCACTTTTTCATCGACCACAACTGCTTAACCTCCCAAGCTAACCTGTCATATCTATCAACTTTTCTTTGTTTCTTATCACATACCTTGTTGTCAGCTGAACATGCTATATCTATGATCCAGCATAGTTTGCTTTCTTTCTCAATTAAGACTATGTCTGGCTTCCTATTCCCTAATGCCCTGATCATAACTCACATTCCAAACAGTTTTGCCATCTCCACTTTCAATTTGACAATATGACAATATCTGGCTGGAAGTGCTTAATTATGAGTCTGAAAATCATAATTCCCATCTTCTTGCATTACTGCATTAGGCACATTCTCATACCACTTCTCTGTTACATTATATTGGTATTTACAGTATAAAAGCCAATGAAGGCACAAAGAGACTTCATCGTGGTGGCATTTGTATTCATTTTGCACAAGGCTCTCACATCCACTTACCAAGTGGGTTACTCTTTCTACATTATTTTCATAGAGTCTGCAATTTTGGGTGTCAGCAGTTTTGTAGATGTTATACTTCACTGAATTAATAACAAGAACTTGGTCTTGTGCTGCCACACTAAGGCTTTCAGTGGTATGCTTCAAATTGCCTTGCTTAAGCCATGTCCATGATATTGTTGTATTCTTGATATCCTGTGTATTTCTTTCAAAATGACCATGCATTCTCATTCCCAGGAGATCTTCATTTCTCTTATCTTTAATTCTTTAGTTAAGCTCTTCCTTAACAAACATTTCATCAGCATTTATACCCATATCTTCTGCTGCATACTGCAACAGCTTTTTGTTACTGTTTATTAAATATTCTGCAAGCATTCTCCTTTCACTACTTACACAAGAATCCAGACTGAAGAGAATTCTATCAATATTCTTTCTCTTAATGTACAATTTTATGACAGTTGCTTTAGAGTGTAAAGCTCTGTACAATGTCGTTAACTTCTTCATCTTGCTCTCCAACTACAATATGTGATATTACTTATATGTGTATGTATATAGATTTATGTTTATACAGGTTAAAAACTGAAGTTAGCCGATACATTTATATGCCACAGTATTTTGTAAAGACATTTACAAAGAAAAAGACTTAATTTAAAATTTTGAGAACCATTTTATCCTTTTAAATTTGGTTTCATGAGTAAAAAAATTTGAAAGATCTTTTATTTCATTTAAACTCTGACTGAATTCGTTGATGAAGAGAATATGTATATAAACAGCTATTGACTGCATCATGTTTTTCCTTATGATTACCAGACATACAGTATTAAATGATATTCATTCGTCATAAACTGAACAATATTGACGGAATGCAAAGATTTTACAATAAGCTATTTTTTGAACTGTAGATAGAATTGCGAGACCTTATCTATACTGTTGTAAGTGTTTACCTTTGTTTTATTGACATTTCAGAGATAGCAAAATAGTTTTGTGGAAATATTTGCCATCTCTTTACATTTACAATTTGTATTTTTGTCTTTGTATTTTTTGATTGTCTTGTTGTTTGCTTTTTTTTTTAAAGGAGAATTTTTCTCATCAGAATTGAGTTTGTCTTTTGTATTAGCTTTTTAAGTTATTTTGTTTAAGCAAGTTTGGTATACAACATTTTCTTGATAAGCTAACCTGACAGTGTAAAAGACTTGAGATAAAAGTATAAATCATTAGATAATGCATGAATTTATTGACTTCTCAGTCACAAATGTACTCTGTGAGTAACACATGATAAAAGTTCAATTATTGATTTGACAAAGAATGAGTGTTGGCATGCTTAAGTAAACTTGGATTATTGACTATCTTATTTAGTTTTGCACATTTTATATATATATATATATATAGATTTATTTAGATAAATACAATACATTTCTAATTACAAATATTATTTATCAGGAGTACAACTTTCAAAGATAGGTGGTATGAATTTCCATTTACATCCTCACTATTTGAAAATTAATTTAAAATAAATTCAAGCTTTGGTAAATTTAGATGGTCATTGAATTTCTTTCTAAGAGGTGGAAAGCTTTTTGTGGTATCATAGTAGATTGTTTCATTCTGGTTTTGATAAAAAAAAATAAAATTCAATTTGAAATATGTGTTGTAAGAGGCAAAAAGCTGTTTTGGTTGTTTGTTTACTGGGAATGTTGTCATTAATTCTTTGAAATTGTTTCTTATTAATGGTAATATATATACATTATATATGAAATAAATTTGTGTGTGATACTAATTAATTAACTTTTCTTTTTCCTCTTAATTTAAATAAATAATTTTTACTATTTCATAAACTATTTTAAATGTAGAATGATGTTTGCTCACATGTCTATGAAAACACATTTTATATATGTATATGTTCCTCTCCTGAATGATTTAGATACACTGGTGATTCTGTTGGCTGTGAATTACATGTCTATTGTTCATCAACATAAATTATCTTTATAAAACTACATTTTTTGCCTTCTTAAAGAAAAACAGCTAACCTTTAACTTCATTAAATTATAAATCATGATTAGACAGGATATCTGAAGATGTTTCTTTTCTGTTAGCTGAAATACGTTTGTGTATATATATGTGTGTTTGTGTGTGAGTGTTTTTAATACTTTAGTTGTACTTTTATCTATATGAGGAATCATAGGGCATAAATACATCAATTCCATGTACTTGGAAAAGTAGTTGCAAATACATGCTACTCATGTTGATATGCAATTTGATTTGTCTTTTAGAAATTAGTATCAATATATGTTAATTCTATTTACCAAAATTAAATGTTATATAGCCATATTTTAATGAATTGAGCTAATTTCAAATGAAAGGATTCCTTTGCATTAATGGAAAACAGCAATAAAATTATTTATTATTAAACCCATAAGACAATTTTATATCAGCCATTTAAACAAAAATATGGGCCTTTACTTAAGTGAAGATTTTATTGCTCCTTTCATTCTGCACAGCATTTCTACCCATAAAATTATAGATAGAAGGAAAGATAATTCTTGTTGCTCAAATATGAAATAAAACAAACAAAAAAATGTATTCAAACATTCTATATAAATTTTCATTTCTATATTCACCTCGTTATAATAAATAAAAGAGGTGCTTGATGTATCCATTTGTATCAGTCTGGGAGTTACACACACACAACTATCTGATTCCTCCCCTTCTTTCTCCTCACTCACATACACATACAGATGTTTGTGTGTGTGTGTGTAATACAAATATTGAATGTATATAATAAACACCCACATACATGTGCATATACTGACTAAAATTTATGATTTTTAATTTCCTGATATATATATATATATATGTGTGTGTGCGTGTGTGTACAGTGAAGCAAAAGGCCAATCAAATGAAACATTGAAATGCATATTTAGTCACATTTCCAATATATTCTGCATATATATATATATAACGGGAAGCTTTATGAAAATAAACAAAAGACGAAGGCAGGTGGAAAACAAACGAACAATTGTATTAGTATGGCGCTCAGGAAATATAAATAAAACAAGTCTTTAACGTTTCGAGCCTACGCTCTTCAACAGAAAGATACACAGAGAGAGAAAAACACAGAAAGAAGGAGAGAAAAAAAAAATGCGTGCAGTAGCTAACGAATCAACATGGCGATCTGATTTCGGCCAGAGGTCAAAGATCAAACATGAGACGCGAGAGCGAAATAAGGGGAGATAATAGGGTTGATAAAAGGGTTGAGGGACCAGCTAATAGTGCGTGGGAGGGGTCTGGATGTGTGTATGTATAGGGTTGGTGTATGTATTAGTATGTATAAGGGTGTGTGTGTGTGTGTGTGTATGAGAGAGTATTAGTGCGTAGGATTGGTCTGGACGTGCGTATGTATGGGGTTGGTGTATGTATTAGTATGTATTGGTATGTATAGGTGTGTGTGTGTGTGTGTGAGAGAGTATAAGTGCGTATGCGGGGTCTGGACGTGTGTATGTATAGGGTTGGTGTAAGTATTAGTATGTAGTAGTATGTATTAGTACGTATTAGTATGTATTAGTTGGTGTGTGTATTAGTATGGCACATCATATGTGATGTGATGTGTAAAGTCATGTGGTATAGTGAGGAGAAGAGGGGGAGGGGGAGAAGAGGGGGAAAGAAGAGGGGGAGGAGAAGGGGAAGAGGAGAGGATGGGGAGAAGGAAGGGGAGGAGGGAGATGAAGGAGGAAAGAGGGAGAGGGGGAGAGAGAAGGGGAGTGAGGGAGCAGAGGGAAGGGGAAGAGGGAGGGGGAAGAAGGGAAGGGGAGTAGGGGTGAAAGGATGAAGGACTGAAGAAGTAGGGGTCGGGGGAGAAAGGATAGGTGAGGAGGGGGGAGAGGGGGTGTTAGATGAGGAGGGGGGGAGAGTTGAGACCAAATGGCGTATAAGAGCGAAGAGAGAAGATTAATTCCTGTTCACGGCGCAAACGGGAATCCGGATGGCCTCTGTGTAAGGACAAACCGAACACAGATAGGTGTTGCAAGGAGTGACCGGTGGAGCGGAAATGGCGTGAGACCGGTGTGTCGTTCGCAAGGTGGATGTCACGAAGGTGTTCCGCGAACCGGTCAGCCAAGCGGCGTCCCATTTGTCCGACGTACAAGGAATTGCAGAGAGAGCAAGAGATGCAATAGATAATATTGCTGGAGGTGCAGGTGAAGGAGTGGATGATGGGATAGGGTCGATGGTGGGTGTTAGTGAGGCGGCTGGTGTTGGAGAGGTAAGGGCAAGTGCGGCAACGTGGGCGGGAGCAGGGGAACGAGCCGGGTTGGGAGGTAGGGTCAGGGAAGGAGCTATGGACCAAAAGGTCTCGAAGGTTGTGGGCTCGTTTGAAAGAGGGGAGGGGTCGGTTAGGGAAGAGGTGTGAAGTGGACGGGTCGGACTGGAGATGACGGAAAGCTCGAAGAATGGTGCGTTGGAGACGTAGGGTCGTGGGGTGGTAAGTGAGGGGAAAAGGGAGGCGGGAGACTACAGGGCGGGTTCAGGGAGAGAGAGCAGATACACGGTCCACGGACCGTGCTCTGGCAAGGGCGGTGTGGATAGTGGTGAGGGGGTATCCACGTAGGGTGAAGTGGTGAGCCATACGTTGAGACTGAGTCTCAAAGTCATGGTCGTCACTACAGAGCCTACGTAGACGGAGGAATTGGGAATAGGGGATGGAAAGCTTGGTGTGTTCTGCGTGGGAGGAAGAGAAGTTGAGGTATGAATGTGAGTCTGTGTGTTTGTAGTGAATGGAGGTGGTAAGAGTGGAGTGAAGAATGCTAACCGAAATGTCGAGGAAGGAGACAGAGGTGTTGGAGATAGTGGAAGTGAAGTGGAGGGCTGGATGGAAAGATTGGACGAAAGAGAGGAAGGAATCTAGATGTTCGCAGGAGAGTGAGGTGGCACCGATAATGTCGTCAATATAACGGCCATATAGTTCAGGAGTGGGACCAGTGAAATTAGAGAATATTTGGGCCTCAACATAGCCAACGAACAGGTTCGCATAGTTGGGGCCCATTCGCGTTCCCATGGCCACTCCCGAGACCTGATGGTAGAACTCGCCCGCGAACGAGAAGCAGTTCAGAGTAAGGACAAGTTCGGCCAGACGAATGAGTGTGGAGGTGTCAGGTACAGGTTTAGAGCGGAGGTCAAGAAAGTGTCAAAGGGCCTGCAGTCCTTCGTGGTGAGGGATAACAGATATATATATATATACACACACACACAAACATATCTATAAAATATATATAACTATAGCTGTCATTTGCTATCGAAGATGATTTTTGTATCAACATGGATCATTTCTACTAATGGTTTAAGGTACCCATGTATTTACTAGCAGACACAGACACTCTTTTTACTCTCACACCAAAGACGAAGAAGAACATCTGGTTGTGACTGCTGGAGGAATGGAAGACTGATTTATATATGACATATAGAATACTAGTATTAGAGTGGTATTTTATTTATGAAACCTGAAGGTATTGGAAGGCAAAGTTGATTTTAGTTGAATTTGAACTTAGAGCACAGAGTATTGAAACAAATACCACAATCTATTCTATTTCATGCACTAACAGCTCTGCCAAATGACTGTCTATGGTGGAATCTAAACTTCATGTGAGAATGTTAAAATGCATTTCAGAGCAAATATATTACAATGACTTCAGCTGACTTAGCTCTTAAATTATCTTAGAATACTCCATTATTTTGCTATTTTTATGTGCAGCTATTTAGTTTTATATAAAAATAGACAACTAAAGCAGTGTATTGTTTGCTATCATTTTATTTTAAAAAAACAAGATGCACATAAATATATAAATATTTCAAACTTACATGGGTGCTCTCACTTCAGTTGTAATGACATCTTACATACATTGAATGACAGAAGTTTTAAAATTATTCACTTTTTCTTTCGTTTTAAGTTAAAAAGAGAAGACTGTGGAAAAGAAAAGCTAGATATAAACAACACAAAACTACCATGAAGATATGTTTTACCATAAAATATTCTATATTCATAGGAGCTACATTATTTCTGTGATGGTTTAAAGAAAATGATTTAAAGCAGACTTACATATATGTGCACACACACATACACACACCAATATAGATATACATATGTGTGTGTCTGTGAGGATGTATGTGTGTATATATATATATATATATATTTATATTATGCACACACATACACACCCCCATATACATATGTCAGGACAGACAGAGAAAGTTAAATCTATTCTTTGTTTACAGGTTGTGTGTCTTACTTATAAATTTTGTGTTTCAGTGTAATCCATTGTAAATTTATGGTTTTGTTTTCAAAATATAAAGACTGCTATGATGATGATGATGATGATGATAATAATAATAATGATAATAATAACTAAATAAATAAAATTAGTTTCAATAAAACATCTTCTCTTAGGGAAAGCTTAAATTTTTCAGAACTTTTTATAAGTTTGTTTTTTATTCATAACTCTCTTTTGCAAAAGATAGTACTGCATCCTAAAAATGTGTCATATTCATCGTTTCTTTATTGTAGTATCTTTTTTTTTCAGTAGAATATCAAATAGATAATGTTTGTATGATTTGGTAATATTGGTGCTATTTTAGGAAATACTGTTTCAATGCTTTTTCTGCTTGCATATTTTATCAGTAGAAATTTAAAAAAAAAAGTTTTCTATTTGATTTTTAGAAGCAATTTTATATATATATATATATGAGATTTAAAAGGGAGGGTACTCATAGGAAGCTAATGTTGATGAGATTTCTATAGAAATCATAAATAAGATAGAGAAATGGTTCAATTAAATTGCATATTGCAACAGGTCTAATGGGCATTATTGCAGCTAAATGACTGAATATGCAAGTGAAATACTTAAAAGTTGTCTCTTTGTGTTATACTAGCTAATAATGCATCTTATCTGATAAGGGTTCAAGCATATCAACATTCTACTGCATCAACGTTCTGAAATGAAAGTAGGTCACATTTTCATTCACTTGAATATCTATACTTGTCACAGAATCGTCTGTTGATGATGATGATATTATTATCATTATTATTATTATTATTATTATTATTATTATTATTATTATTAATATTATTATTAATATTATTATTATTACTACTACTATTACTTTTCAATAGTCTTATTTTTATTAAATGCTTTCACAACACAATTGAGTGCAGTTTTGTGTACTGTAGATATGTGCAGTGTTTTGTTTTGTGTTTTCTATTGCATTGAAAGGGCCCTTCATAATATCTATCAGAATTTTTTTTCTGTGCTATTTTCTGTATGTCATATATATATATATATATATATATATACATATTCAAATCATGGGGTTTTGGTTATGCACATATGTGCATCTTTTCTTTTAATCGTTCTCACATTATTTATTATTATAAGGATTGTATCTATTTTATGTTCCCACACACTTATCACTGTTTCCTGATTTTATATATTTTGATAATTTCCCCCATTACTTTTAGAGATTTCTTTTAGAGAGATAATTATTTTATTTTAAGTTTGATGCTGTAGGTTCCTCCTTTCCTACTTGAACTTGACAACAGTATCTGGTCAATTGTCCTTGTCTGTATGGAGTTCCATACCCTAGAGTATGGTCACTTCAGCTTTCCCTGTGATTGTCTCTGATTTATGTATATACCTCCCATTTCTGTTAGTATTTCATAATTATGGAAAAATTTCCAGTATGTGAATGTTCCATCTCTGTCTTAATTGTAGATGTCTTTTGTCTTGCCTTAAATGTTATAACCAGAGACATGTGGCTTTTCCTTTATATCTGTCAAAAATTCTAGTGTAACCTAATGTAACTGTAGAGCCTATGTATTTTACTTCTTTACATACATTTAGTTGTTTCTGGTCAGAATTGTTGATCCAGTTCCACAATAAAAAATGCTTCAAATCTAACTTTGATCCTTGCATTTCTAACTGGAGGCAGTAGTTTTTATTTATCATTTTCCAGTTTTTTTAACCATTTTTCTTTTTTAAGATCTTGACCATTATTGTTTTGTTCTTTTTTGTCATCACTTTCTTCTGGCAGTTTTGTTGCTCTATATTTAGCTTTTTCTCATTTACAGTTGTTTCCCTTCTCCTCTTACAACTGCCTATTCCAACCGTTGTTTCATATTTGTTAAAGTCCTTGAAGAAAAAAAACAATTTTTGTATTATTTTCATCTTTTGTAGCTTCTCCTTTTAGTTTTCCATCATACTTTACTATACATTTTTTGTAATATTTCCAGTGAATATTTCGTACCAGTTTCCTACTTGCATAAAATAGCTATGTTTCTGTGTAAGATTATGGGTGGTATATTATGGTTGCAGTTACTATTTTCCTTCAATTAGCATTCTGGGCGAGCTGGTGTGTTGCAGCTTATTCCTTTATTTTTCTGGCATTTATATCTGTTTAAGTATGTATTTCTTACTGATCATTTCTTTCATTTGTGTGTTTTGTAAACTTTCTACTTCATTTGTTCTTAAGTTTTTGTATGTCTGTTATCTAATACTCTATCTCTGTGCTTATCTATCACAATATTAGTGACTTTAATTAATTTTCTGTTCCCCAAGGTTGCTTTGGTGCATTTTCCTTATGTCAGTTCCTCTAGTAAATGTTTATAATGTCCATAGCAGTGTTTCTAATTGCTTATCATCTGCAGGGTACATTTTTAGAGTGTCCTATATTAAAGTTGATTGATTGGCCTCCTGTACTATTGTTTCTGTATTTGATCTGGTTGTTAGCACCAAGCAGAATAGGAATAGAAAGAGGAAGTCTCATTGGAATATTCCTCTTCTAATGGAAACAGTGTTGGTTTTTTAGAACTCCTTCTTCTGTCTGTAAATTTGTTTGCTATTTATTCACAATAAATTAAATACCTGTCTGTTTATTATCTGTGCTTACTTATTCATGGGGAACACAATCAAATTTTTCTGGTAGTCAGTCTGTGAATACTCAGACCCTTTTGGCTTGTTGTTCTACTTTCTTCAGGAATGCTTTGTTAGTCAGTAATTATAGTTATTACAGTGTCTCTGCTGCTCTTCTGGAAATAGGGTTGTCGTTGCTATTATTAATATTAAGAAGGTGGTGATCTGGCAGAATCATTAGCATGCCAGGTGAAATATTTAACAGTATTTCATCTGTTGCTATGTTCTGAGTTTAAATTCTGCTGGGGTTGACTTTGCCTTTTATCCTTTTGGGGTGTCTTTGTCTCTCATCCTTTTGGGGTTGATTAAATAGGTACCAGTTATGCACTAGGATCGATGTAATCGACTTAATCCCTTCCCCCAAATTTGAGGCCTTGTTCTTCCAGTATAAAGGATTATTATTAATATTAAGGTGGTGATAAGGCAGACCATTGAGAAAACATAAGAAAATGAGTTTGTTTTAAAATTTGAGATTGCATAGATAGTATTTTACATATGGCCAGTTCCCATGAGCATTATCTTTTGAATTTCTGCCATTTTAGGGTTTCCTGGTATCTGAGCTAGGTAGGAAACAACCCCCTTTGCTATCATTCCTGAGTCATTTATGACAACAGGTATTGTTTTAGTCTTGAGGTTCCACATTTTGCCAATTTCTATTTCAAGATCTTTATGTTTGCTCAGTTTTTGGTAGGTCTTGACAGACACATTTATGTTAAATGGGACAGTCATATCAATGAGGAGGCATGATTTTTGTCTGAAGTCTTTCAGAATAATGTCTGGCCTACTCGCATCTGTCTTTCTGTCAGTTTGAATGGTGAAGTTCCAGAGGAGTAAGATGTGATCATTTTCAAGCACTGGAGGTGGTTTGTGTTCCCACCAGTTTTTATCATGGGGCAGGTCCAGGTTTTTGCAAATTACCCAGTGAATATATTGTGCTACTCTATCATGCCTGTTGAGATACTCAGTAGGTACTTGAAGACGGCACATGGAGAAAACATGATCAATGGCTCATTTTGTTGTTGACATACATGTTGGGCTACTGCTGTTCTTCAATATTTTGGTCTGGTAGTTCCTTATTATTATTATTATCATTATTATTATTATTATTATTATTATTATTATTATTATTATTATTATTATTATTATTATTATTTATTATTATTATTATTATTATTATTATTATTATTATTTTTATTATATTATTATTATTATTATTATTATTATTGTTATTATTATTATTATTATTATTATTATTATTATTTTTATTATATTATTATTATTATTATTATTATTATTATTATTATTATTATTATTATTGTTATTATTATTATTATTATTATTATTATTTTTATTATATTATTATTATTATTATTATTATTATTATTATTATTGTTATTATTATTATTATTATTATTATTATTATTATTATAAAGGTGGTAAGCTGGCAGAATCATTAGCATGTCAGGCAAAATGCTTAGTAGTATTTCACCCATTGCTACATTCTGAGATCAAATTCTGCCAAAGTCGACTTTGCCTTTTATCCTTTTGGGGTCAAGGAAATAAGAATCACTTATGCACTGGGGTTGATATAATCAGCTAATCCCTTCCCCCAAAATTTCAGGCTTTGTGTATTTAGTAGAAATGATTATTATTATTACCTGTTTAATACCTGTTGCTATGTCGATGGAAAGATGGTGCAATTTTAATGTATCAGAAATAATTAGTAAATACATTTACCTCTACTATCATTTTTAGAAAAATAAATATTATATTTGTTGCTTTTTAACATTGAAATTTAGGTTTTCTTTCTCAGTGAGGGCTTAATAAATAGTCATTCAGTATTATCTATGCACATTTAATCCAAATATATTTTATTCCATCTTCTCCAAACTATATGTATAGTGTACAGTATTTTCATTTATTTAGATAACTATTCCATAAGTAACATTCCTTATCAAGATTCCGTTTTCATGATTCTAATGCATCTTTATGGGGAATTTGAAGGAGACTTGAATGCCATTTCTAGCAGGTTGAGTAAACATAATGAAAGCTCATTGTGGGTATGTTAGTAATATTTGTAGCATCTGATAAATATCAAAGGGAATTTTTAAAATAATAATATTGTCCATAATATTGACATACCTCAGGTAAAATCTCTTCCTCATACATAAACAAAGTGGTGAATGATAAATTTCAGTGACACTTTTTGTTCCCTGTAAAGAATGTTTATGGTATGGCTTTCTTTAATTTCACAATTGTATGTTCACACATATTTTCATCCTACATAATAATAATAATGATATTTTTATCTTTTGTTGAATGAAGGTTTTTGAAAAATAGTTTATGCGCTTGAAAAATATGTAGTTTCAAGTAGTAGAAGCAACTACCTTGAATAAATCAAAACAGAATTAGCTGTTTTACTGACTAAAGATTTTAGTAAATCTTTTGCTATTTTTAGCTTTTTCTTTTTTTCCAATCTTCAATTTTTCCACCTCATCACACAGTCTATTATTGTACTTGAGAATGAAATATTTCTGGCTATTATTTTTCAGTGATAGGCAAACAAAAAATAAACTTTGACTAAAAATAGAATGCAAACCTTATATTTACTTACATTACATATGTGAATATGATGAATGAATGAATGAAATAATTACACTTTTTTGTTTTCTTTTTTGAAATACATTAATTTAGTGGCTGCAATTGCAAATTCTTTGTGCACAGCGTATGAAATCTCACACAGTTATTTAGGGGAAACAATGACTGTATCAACTTCTTTGTTTCCCAATTTAGATATGATGTTAATTAAAATTTAATCACTGCTCTACTCATATTTCAGTGACTGAAAATTATGGTATTTAGATATTTGAAATTTTGGTAAACTAATCAGTCAGTGACCATATGTACATTTTGGTTACATGAATCAACACCATAATAGAAATCATATACTTTCTTTCAATCTTTTCCAAATGGAAAATTAATTCAGAAGTTGAATTTCTTAGGAAATATTTACATGGAACATCACATTATTGTCAGTATTTAAGTATCTTAGGTGTATTTTTTCTGTCCTTTTAACTTTTATTTAAATAAGATTGGTTATCTAAATATTTCTGATTTGGAAAGTAAGGAAAGAAATGAAAACCATGATAAACAATAAACTTTTGTATTATTTCTTTATTTTTGCCACTCTTCTGCATTTGATTTTGTTTATACTAGCATGGGGAAAATGGTTTGTTTAGATTAAAATACTATTTTTTACTGCTTCACGATTTCTATCAATAACTTAGGCATAGGAATGGAACCTGTTGTCAGTCCAACAAATTGAAACATGCAGAGTTAATGGACTTGGAGCAATTGTGTAATTCAAAGGCAAACAAATGATATAAATTTATGCAGTACCCTTGATTCCAAACATTCTTCCTAAAAAGCTTTTACTGCTTAATGACCGTAACAGTGTTTCATGTATTTGAATTGTGTTGATGTTTAAAATTATTATTATGGAGGCAATATTATGTCTCAGCTTGACACTACAAAATAATTGAATGGGTCATTTTTATTGGTTTAACAATTTATGTGTCAATCAATGAAACAAAAATATATTAGTGTAAAGAAAAAAGAAAATACAGTACAAAATAAATGCTATCGTATTTCAATACATCAGAATATCTGACTACAATGTTTAGTAGAGTTCAGAAACCAAGAATGTTGATTTAGAATTTATGCTGTTATTCTTTGCAATATAATATTTTGACTGCAAACTTTGATCGAACCAAAACATTCTTTATCTTCTTCATTATTATCTGAATCTTTTTCTTGATTGTTGTCATCATGTACATCTTCATCTTGGTTATGTTATATTCATTGTCTAATGGAGTTTCAATTTCTGAATGAGTCATTTCACTTAACTCACTCTTCACTATTTTTCTTTTGGGTCCAGATACTTGTGGATTCTCCCTTGCATTACTGTCTTCATATTACTTGGAATGGTGCACAAATGAAATAAACTGTCAGCCTAGAGTTTGGCAATGTGACATTATTTCATTTGTTTTCATTGAAATTGAAAAATATTTTATTAAGCAGTAAATGTTATGAAGATGGAATATAGTAAACAGGCTTTTGGAATATATTGTTATTTTGCAAGAGTACTCCTTGTTCTCCATTAAATTCCATATCAATGGCATTGCTAGTCTTTAACTTTCTTATTCTGTGAAAATGAGCACTCATGAATGGTTCATCTTATACAAACTTCTCATTGTACACCTTATTACAGAATGAGAATTTCTGTGCTAAAACCCTTTTGTTACAATATTTCTGTTGAGATACTTTTCGTTTCTTTCAAATAATTCTAAATATAACAAAGAATTTTGTAAAATAACTTAGTTATCATTAAGCAAATGTTAGGAACATAAATTATGACTAAGGTTTGGTGGAAGATTTTAATTCAGAACTTTTAAAAACAAGACATTTGTACTACAGAGCAAGAGGTGGTTTCAGGCAGCTTGGTAATGAAAGGGTCAAGTTAACAAATGCATAATAGGGAATCTACATCTTTATTATATACTTTTGCATCTCTCTCTTCAAAACTGGAGCAGTAATAGTTTCACATCTTATAAACAACAAGCTACATATTGCTGCTCACCTCTCTCCTTCACAAGCTGAACTGAGTTCTTCTTGACACTTTCATGCCTTTAACACTTTTCCAGGTATCTGGTTATATAAATTGATGAAAGGTAATTTCTATTTAATATATGAATTATTTGATATATATGTCGTTATATAGATAAAGAACTGCATTAGCTGTAAGGTTAATGTGCTGGTAATATGATCATGAGTTAAAAACCTTCAGACAACTTTCTTGTTATGTCAAGAGGCAAGACAAATTATCTTATTTCAATAATCTATTGCTTCAGAAAGTCGCTTTTGAGAAAAAAAAATATTTTAAAGTTAGGTAGATGTGGAATTTTTTTTTTTACAAAATTAAGGAAATTTATCTGTACATAACCTATAATAAATAACAATACTTTTACTATAAGAAATAACTTGGACATCCATCGTATATATCCCATGGCTTATAACAATAAAGTTTATGACTGTTCAAATCATTTGTGACAAATTGTACTTATTAGTAAGTATATTTTTATTTCTATGAATGATTTATAAATAATCATTCATCTCTAAATTTTTCTTTAAGTGGATGTGTTCTGAAATAAAAATAAGTTATTATTCTTTTCCCAAATGATTCTTGTTCTATACTACAAACAAAATTAAGTATTCTAACACTATAACAGAAACATTCTTCAATACATTATTGGTGTTTGGGGTGTTACACTTTTA
>NC_043000.1:50451414-50511414 GCF_006345805.1 Octopus sinensis
TCAATACAATATTCACCTATCATGCATAATTCAGTCGTCCATTATATGTCCTTATCAGAGCAGCCAATTCTCTTATATACATTAAAGCCTGTGATATCCAATCACCTGCTCAACTAAATTTCACTCAGGTTGTCTCTTAAATTTACATTACAACAGATCATATACAATTTATATTCTAAAATCATTGGGTATTCTGTTACACCTGAATAAAGCATTAATCATGCCACATATAATCTGCTTCTTTAACAAATACCTCCATTGAAGCTGTATCTTTAGAAATATGGACAGAGGAATTGGTAAGAAGCTTAGATGTAAGTTTTGCTCTGTATGTTGCAATGATAAAACCTTCAGTATAGGCATGTGTTTTGCATATAAATATGAATAAAGTGTATGTAATCAATATATCAATGTGTGTAATAAAATGATACCAAAGTTTGACTACATAGTCAAAGGTTGTATCAAATGTGTAGTGATGTCATATTTAGCCACTAGATTATCAGATGAAGAAAAGTACATTTAAAAAAAAAAAGAAAAGATTTTTATTATTATTCAGCAGTGCAATAGTAGATGATTCAACTTTGATGTTATCGGTATATTTTAGTATTTTCTTCTTGTAAACTAATGGATAATTTGACTATAAATATAGAGCAAAATAACAGTAGAATTCCATGTATTTCAAGTAACACGGCTCATGAATTCTTCGAGAACTGTTTCATTAGT
This sequence comes from Octopus sinensis, assembly GCF_006345805.1. NCBI lineage: Eukaryota > Metazoa > Mollusca > Cephalopoda > Octopoda > Octopodidae > Octopus > Octopus sinensis. Next base: position 50,452,135 of record NC_043000.1, read on the forward strand.
ATTTAAAGTTAAGTAAAAAGGGCAGCATGTGTAACATTTGCAAGCTCAATAAACTGATGAGATTGTTACAGATTATGCGGATTTATTTGACCTATCTTTTGCCAATCTCAGTCTTTAAACATATATTATAAAAGAAATTCTCTCTGAATCAGGGTAAATGTTTACATGCAACCATTAAGTTTAAAAAGTGGAATAGCACAAATAAAATTGGTAACATTGAACATAGTTATTATTGTTGTGTCTGCTCAATTTTCTCAACTCAAACAGACCTATGAAATACAGATATTGTGTAGTAATAGTTAGCAACATTGATCATTTAAATATCAGTAAAATACTAGCAGTATAGCCCAGCGTTGCTCGGGTTTGTTTTCTTTTCGACCCTTTAGAATTGGAATTTTTGAAAAGTAATAATTTTGCATTATGTAGCTTGTTATTCTCTTTAAGCGAACATTTTTCTGGTTGAAATACACCGAAAAATGGTGACAGAGCAGTAAAAAAATTGTAAAAAATAGGGATTTTCATAGAAAAGAAGCACCTTGTTGATGTAAATAAGTTTTGGTGTTAACATGGTCCGATTTGAATTTTTTCTTCTCTAGAATGAGGAGCAAGCCTTCTTCTATCATACTTTCAATTTTGGTCAACTTGCACTGCAGGGTCTTGGAGGAGATAGTGTTAGTTGAAGGCTACAAACCTGCCACACACAGACAACTTCAGCTTTTTATTTAAAGATTAGATCAAAATGTCGAACTGCTTTGATTTGCTAAACTCTTAAAATGATTTATTATAGGTACTGATGGCAAAACACTCATATTACTTGTCTGTAACACAGCAGATACAAGCACAGAAACACTGCATAAAATAAAGTAAGTAGTTCCATTTTAGCACAAGCACATATATGTGCAGAATAGCTGATGTCAGCAAATACTAAACAATCAATATGTTGTATTTTAAATAACAAATGCAGAACAGATGAGGTTAACAATTTTGAAAAATGTTTCCATCAGTGTTGCTTTTATTGTTGACACAATGATTCTTTTCTGTAAAAAAAGAGCAATTTTGATTAGAAGTGATGCATGGACAAGTAAAATGGAGTTCCTGTAGTGATGAAAAATACATATATTATCTACCATTCACCAGTTTGTGAAACCTGAAGATGAAAGGCAGTTTTGAATGCAAGTGATAAAGCAATTGGTTCCAGTTTGTAATAGAAATTATGCACTTGTATAGAGATGGAGTCTAAAGAAATATGTGATACACGTTGGATGAGAAAGTACTATGATATGAAAACAAAGATTATTTGAAACTGTGGAGAATGAGGATAAAATAGATAGATCAGACATTAAATGGTTGTCTCACATGAGATGGTACAGAATTGTTTGAAAAGCTGCTCTATAGAATACCTAGCTTTTTTCATGACTTTATTGAAAAGTTCATTTAATTAATGAATATGAATGAATATAAAATGTATCTGGCTTAAATTATGTAAAATAAACTAGCTTGAGCAGTATTCTTTCTCTAGAATATTATATTAGATAGTCTACATGCAAAGAAAAATCAGAGATGAATATTGTTAGGAGTCCATTTCTTACTGAGTTCTAACAAGGTTACCATAAACAGCAATGAGATGCCTCTTCTTCCTTACTATTCAACTAAATTTAAGGTTCATCTCTTATGTATCTTTAAACCAAATAGTAAAAGTTACCTCAGAGCATTCATAGGCAAAACACATTTTATATAATATAATTATATTTTTGTTTATAAACAGAATAATTCTGATAAATCAAACAGATTTTATTCTGTATGGTAATTGTGTGATATTTATTGCAGTAATTTTTTGTGAATTTATGTTCTGAAGTCAGACTAACTATTAACTGGTTTTCATTTTATCATTAAGAATAATATAACAGTAAGTAGTTGATTTAAACTAATCATGATTCTGGTTACCAAATTCCAAGTTAATTGTTGAAGTAACTGAAGACACATGTGATGTGAATCTCTAGTAAGAAAAATATATTTTTTACTACCATAAATTATTTACTTGAAGCAATGCACAAGTAATTATAACATTTCCTAAACTTTTTATTTTGTATTACAAAAATAAAATTCCTGCAACTCCTACAGATGCATGAACTTGCAAAAACCTTCAACTTCAACCAAAGTGGAAAGAACAAATACATAATTACATTCAAGTTATCATATTCAATAAACAACAGAAAAACAAAATATATGATTCAGTTTTAAATAATTCAGTTATTTACTTAGTAATATCTGTTTCATGTTGACAGTTTAAGAATTTACTGTAATATTTGACTTTCAAATTCAGTTATTTTCTGGCAATTATACTATTGAAACTGTTGAGGCAGAAGTCAAAGATAAGTTGGAAGGATAGAATTAATTGACCAAACTGTTATTCAACTGTATAATCTGGAAGATCACTCTATGATTGAAGAATTGATGGTAATTAAGAATCTGATATGCTGAGTGTTCACAGATCCAGAATTAAAATTCATTGCATGTATTGTAATGTGTTAGTTGGAAATAAGATATCTAAATACATAGCTATGTCATATACATACTACAATTTCTGAAGCAATATTGTCTCAACATTGCTAGTTAACTTTTAAAGTTGCTGCTGCTTTTCATTTTATTATATTGGATAAGATTAAAAATATGTATTATTTGCACCAGAGCTGATAAAAAAAAATGTTTAATTTTCCATCAGATATTTCAGCACATAGACCAATCACTATTTATTATTTCATTAGATAGCCAATAAAAAGCTGATACTGAATATCAAACTAGCTATGATATTTGTTTGAAAATGGTATTAAAGCATCTCCATGTAATGAAATATTAGAGTTAGGTAGAGCCCCTGCTGGTGCCTTTATTGCCAATTGTGTCATTTCTTTCAAAGATCATTATTGCAAAAATCCTAACCATACGAAGAATATATGGCAATTCAAAACTGTTTGTGGCTCTGAATCTAGTTCACTATTCAATTTTCCTTTTGCAAGCAGTAACAACTTTTGTATTGTAAATGTTATGGAAAATATTCCAGATATGAACTATGTAAGACCCTTTTCTTCACTGAGGAAAAGAATTGACTACAGAGCAAGTAGTCAATTTGAAATTGAATTGCATTTGAGGAAGTACCATTTATAAGTCATATCGAAATAGAGTGAAAGAAGCAGACATAGATGTAGACAGATAACTAATAATAATGGCAGAAAGAAGTGCAGAAGACAGACAGACAAATTTCAAAACAACTATAATAGATTATAAAAATGAGTTTCATTGATATTAGTTGAACTGCAGGAAACATAGCAACAATTGCAGGAAATATAGACACTTATCTCAGATACAATTTCATGTGTTGCAAAAGGAAACTCATAAATGAAGAAATAAATAAGAAAGAACGAAATATGCAGGAATAGAAATTATGCTTTATTTAATGTTATGCTATATATATATATATATATATTATATATATATATATATATAATATATATATATATACACACACACACACACACACACACATATATATATATATATATAAAACATCAGATGTACTGTAAAATTTGATCAAGGTTTTTATTCATAGAGAAATGGCCATTAATTTCAAATAAAAGCCTCTTTTTGACTTCTAATGTTCAATCAACTTAAATTTAATGGACATTATGAAAGAATATTTAACTTGCAAATCTTTACTCTAACAGCAGTTGTATGGATGTTCTTTAGCTGCTTCATAATTTTCAGTAAAAATATTCCATTTGTCAGGCGTTTAGCTTGAGTAAATTGATAAGCCATTCTCATAAATTCTTTGCAGCTGCCAAATAGTATTCTTGAAATATTGCTGAATAGTCTAATGTAAAATAATATGGATATTACAATATTCATAATTATTATCTTATTGGAAACTCATTGATATTCTTCCATGTATAAGCAGTATTGAATATGCTACAAATTTGCATGATACGTCAGCTTAGGCAACATGCACTTATTTAATACATATATAATAGTCAACAACTTAATAAATTGTTTCTTTTATATTCTGAGAAGTATATGGAGATGAATATCTTCAATATAGACAATACTTAAACTAAAATTGTTAGTTCCATTATGGTTTACTTTTTTCAGCATAAGGGCCCAGAAGGCAACCACTATTAGAGTGGTATATAAACAAAAAAGGTATCCTGTATAGTTTTTCTTTAGAATCAACCTCTGCTGTTCCTTGAACCTATACTGCTATTTACTTTAAGGCATGTTCATTATGTTAAGTAAACAATATGAAATTTCTAAAAGTCATGAACTCTAACATCTATTTGTTATACTAATAAAACAAAAGAAAAAGCAAAAAAAAAAGCAAGAAATTATTACTTCTCCTGAACACATTTCAACATTTCTTATGTTTTTGTGGATTTTCTCAGCCAAGTAGGTTTTTTTTCTTGTAATTAATGCAAAAGCCTTAATATAATCATATTCTAGATATATCAGATGTAATATCCCTGTTCGAAAACACAAATAATCCTGGATTAAATAGTATCCAATTAGTGTTGAGTGGACTTCAAATTTTATTCGTATTCATCATTAGAAACCAGGTGCAACTTAGCCATAATCAATACAAATTTGACTCTGTTCTTTGTATTGTGTCCCCTAGTCAATAAATACTCAGCTGTTATTCTGAAACTTCTTCCAAAATAATAATGTAGATCTAACATGTGTGTGTCTGTGTGTGTATAAATCTATAAAAGAAGATGGAATGAACAGGCTTTAATCCAAATCACAACAATTGTTTTCTGTGCAATAGTAACAGCTATTATTTGCTGAGTTTTTCATATCATACTGTTAAATAAATTATCATAGAAGTAATTTCATAAATAAATATGATCCCACAGCAGCTGTGTACCAGCACTTCATCAGTTCCTCATCGTTTTATACCTTTTGTATTATTAGCATTCACTCTATACTGAACAGCATATAGTTTGAAATAATCATAAATCATAAAAATATTAAAGGAAGAGTAATATCAGTAAAAAATGTAAATATAAATTACAAAACAAATAGATCAAAATTAGTTAATGGAAATATCAGTATTAATCTATCTTAAAAGTGTTAATCTATCTCCGTAAAAACGGAGACAAAATTATGATAGAATGAAAAAAGACAGAATTTGAGGTTTGATTTATATTTATACTTTCCATTTTTATTTCCATTAACTAAATTTGGTCTATTTGCTTTGTAATTCATATTCTTAATTTTTTTACTGCCATTAAATATTTTTGGTACTTTTACGACTTATATCTATTTGAATCCGTAAGCTACTCAGTATAGAGAAAATGCTAATAATACAAAGGGATATAAAATTATGGGAAACTAAAAGTGATCCAGTAGTGCTATCAAAGCCACTCACCTGATGAAGTGCTGGTAAACAGCTGCTGGTGGATCATATTCATTTATATAATTATTTATTTAATGATTTATTTAATAGTATGATATGGAAAACTCAGTAACTAACAACTGCTATCATAACACATAAACAGTTGAGATTTGTAATTAAAGCCTGTTCATTACATCTTTTTGTTTTATAAATTTTTATATCAATTCTGCATGAACGAATGGAGTTGTGCATGAATATCCTATAAAAGGAGTATATGGTAGCCGATAACCATGTCAGAGCTTTGAAATACATGTTTTGAATTTATTATTAAGATGGCATTAAATATTTATACATACACACACACATGCGCGCACACACACACACACACACACACACACACATAATCATGTTGAACCATTAATCCCTGCACATTTTTCCCCTCTGTTTTTTTTTTTTTTTTGTTGTCGTTTTCTTTCCACTTTTTTCTTCCCAATCCTTTCTGCTGAAAAGCATAGGCTTGAAACATCAAAGACTTTTCCATTCTCCCTGAGTGTTAAATTAATGCACCTGCTTGTTGTTCCTTCACGTGTTTCTATCTTTAGTCTTTTGTAAATTTGAACTAATATATATATATATATATATATATATATATATATATATATATATATATATATATTGATGGATATATTAGTTTGATGATTTTTATAGCTGCTTCTATTGCATATAATAGATATTTATTCCTCTGTATGGCCATTCACAAAACCAGTTAATGTTTTCCATCATTTTCCTACATGCTGGAGGTAACAAATCTCATCTAAGTTTTTAGTTGGCTATGAGTACATGCCAATGACAAGGACCAATGAAGCCAAAATGTATCCGACATTGTTGCTAGCTGCTGCTGGGACAATTTTTGTCTTTGATACTATCTTTGGATAAATACCACAGTAAATTTGCCTTTTGACAATGTATTGACATTAAGCATGGCCCATAGATGTGTATTTTAAGTGGACAATTTAATAATACTTTTATTGTGTATAACAGTTATATCTCTGAAAGTGAAGATTTGTTCTGTTTCTACCTGCAATTTCTTGCTCCATGCAATATTTCAGGCAACAATAAAAATGACCAGCAGATTAGGCTGTACTAGGAGCCACAGCATGATGCTTCAAGCATTATTTTCATTGGATACACCAGATGATGTGATTTAATGGTTATGTAATCTAGAGTGTTTTGGAATAGCACCTACAGAACAACTCTTTCTCCTAATTATAACTAAGACCGTTTTTCTGCATGCTCAAATAATTGGTTCTTTGATCCAGATGGAACATATTCTACATTGCTTCTAACAATTTTAAAAGATTGATGTAGTTAACTTATTCCAATACAAACTTTCTTACAGGATATCTATTCTTCTGTGGTGCTTTGTGACATCCAAATATTATCTCATTTCTTGGATATATATCCTCTTTTGCTATTATAATTTGATAATCCTTTGTAATACACATGTACACTAGTATATCATGTTAATTTATCTTATTACATTTCCCCAATACTCCATTCTATTTGGATAATGTTGGTTGCACTACTTTTGAGTTTCCTAGTATATGGACTGTAATGTTTGGTCAGTTTTTGTCTGTTCTGAAGGAATGCATATACACTTATATGGGATTTTGAAGGTGTTCTCTGTAAGGCCTGTAGAGGAAATTTCAATACATTTTACTGTTGTTGCTGTTGCTTTATATAGAAGTGCTTTTTGATGGACAGGTTAAAATATTTGTCATTGTTTTCTCTGGTATTCTTGACCTACAACCTACTGAACATTGTAAATGAGCCATTGTGATATATTTTCTTTCAAAAATGTCTATCATATCATGGCATTTACTGCAACAAAAATGAGTTTATCAGATGTTGACTATTTTCTTTACTTGTCAGCCTTAATCAACCATATTGTGTACAGTAATTGGTCATAAATGCTGTCCTATATGTCAACATTCAACTCAAGCAAATTTTTGTATCAAGTTATAAAAAGAATTTTCTGAAGCAGCATCACAAGGAAACAGTGCAATTGTTCTTTAATGATTGTACAGGAATAGTGATTTGCTGATTGTGCAACAGAAAGTTGATATATAAATTGAAAAACTAGGCATAAATTATCAGTAAAACTACTGCATAATAGAAGTACTGGTTAGTACTTTTCATAGGAGAAAACTTTACTGCTGTTTACATGTAGGAAATTTGTATATGGAAATTAGAATGTTAGATTTCAAACGAGAAATGACTCAAAGTAGTGTAAGTTGGTGATATATTTTACATAACTCTGCAAGTTAGCATCTTGGAAAAATATTTGATGATTCTTTTTTAAAAAATTTCATTAACTGGTTGATTAATTCATATAAGTATTTTAATCTTTTAATTATCATTAATTTTTTATTGCACAACTCTCTCTTTAGCAAGACAAATTATGACATACAAGATAAGGTATATTTCATTTTTGTCTCAAATATACAACACTACAGAAACGTTGGAAAATTTATTGCATCAGTTTTACAGTTATTCTAAGTTATTTTCCTCAGTCAAAGTCTTCAATTTTCTCAATATTTTATTGCATCTTGATGTCTAAAATTTATTATCTCGATTCTTATTCTATATTTGCTGACTGTTTAATTTCAAGGTCTGATGCTTGTCATTATTCTATAACAATTGCATTGCACCTATAAATATTGCTATCTCAATTTCATTTATTTATACTTTTTTAGAGAGTTGGTCAAAGAAATTGTATTTTTGTTTTCTTGTAACAGTTCCTTTCTAAAAAGCAGTTTTCTTTTTTGAAGTGGAGCATAACATATTTGATACTAAAGCTATATTGTAATAAAATACATTACTTTGTACATGATACAACTTTGTGCAGCAAATGCTTGAACCTTTAAAGCAAACCTTCCCTAGATGAGATATTGAATTCAGTTATCAGCTACTGATTAAATTATTTTCCCTAACTAAAAATAAAATTAAGGTGACACTAGAAATTAGATGTATTCTATAATAGCTAGTTTTATACATGTGATATATATTGATGGATGCATGAATTGGACTTCATGGTAATAACTAAAGTTAGATATATTCTCACCTAGCTGTAAATAAGATTAATTTATATTGAGGCAACCAGAATATGAACATTAGCCAAGTAACTAAATTAATACTAACAACTAAGATTTCAGGTTTCTACCGTTGTTTTCTTAACAATGTACATTTTATTATACAACCACATTTTTAAGATTTCATACAAACGATGATAAATTTGACCTACACAAATTGTGTGTATGGAAGTAGCTATTAGAAATGCACACACAAACATGTTTCTAGTTATTTTCATCTTACTGTGTAAGTATGCCATTTATTTACTAATAGGTAACTTAATTGCAATTCATTATTCATTTTTATCAATTAACATTTGACATTTTGTTTAGGTGTTCCTAATCCCCCCCCCCCAATTCTAAATTGGAATTATCTGAGTAGTAGCATATTAAGTGAAGTAAAACAAACTTAGATGATTTTATTGCAATGTATTGAATATTCAGACATTATTTCAATATCCTGAAGAGGTTTGCAATATTTGGATTTCACAACAAAATTCATGTAAAGTGTTTGTAGAGGAGCTCTACAGACACCGGGTGTGAAATATTTAAAAAAAATATTATGTAACCTTATTTTCTGAGAAGTGAAGACACTTTAGTTTATTGTTTTGGTTGGCTAACATTTGATGCAAGTTGTTAATTTATTCATTTTCTAATATAATTTTCCGAGAACTCATAATGTGTGATTGAATAAAAACAAAGATTAGATTTATTCTATATGAATAAACATGATATTATTCATATAGAAGTTCACTTTAAGTATTCTGACATAAAAAAAAAGATTGTTCTATCTCACTGAGGATTTAGTTCTATCTGAAATTTGGATACAACATGAACAGAAATATATATTATGTGTGAAATAAATACACTCGATCAACTTTTCCATTGGGGTGGTGATCCTTTAATAGGTAGTTAATCTAATGTTGTTAAAGGGAAAGTTACGTGATTTAGGAAGTATGTTTGTAGAATGGAACCAAACAGTATATACTCACAGTTCTTGGCTGTTTGATACAAATATCAGATGGGTTCCACAGTTTGAATTATATATATAAAAAAAAGAGTCAGGTAGAATTTAACATGCTTGTGCTCTATTCTCAGTTTACTGTGAATTTCAAACTTGACACTCAGCCAAATTCCTAGTTTAGCCAGAATTGGCAAACTGTGTTAAAATCTGGTCAAACGAAATCTTGACTGGGCATTCTGAATATAGATAGGCCATCAGTACAGTATTTGCCTGTATGCAACTGTTTGGTTACAAGTAATGTTGTTTCAGTAGTTTTGATATTTTTTCCCACTTTTCAACCTTGAGAATCACTACACCTGAATACCTTAGGAATACACAAATGTGTAGATTGTTTACGACTTATGAGACACTGCTGCAAATTTTAAAAAGGCTCTGATAAAAGTCAACAGAAATTTGATTAAATGGTTCCAGGAGATGAGTTAGAGACAGTTGAAGATGAAAGATTTTGAAAGGAAAGTGTATTAATATGCTTCAACTTATGGGGCATGGTTCTCAGGCAACTGCTGGTAGTAGTGATGCAATGTTGTCAGATGCAGTGTTGACAGATTACCAATTCCAGATAATATTCTTAATTTTCAGGTGTTTCTCTTTAATATTTTTCAGTTTTAACTGATTTTACTTGAGTTATGCACATTTCTATCTGTTTTAAACATAGAGTCCAGATACAAATTCTAGTTATCTTTCTATACTCAGAGATGAAAGTGTCAATTTACTGATACCAAGAATGAAAACGTATTATATTCCTGCACTTTCAAAAGCTAAAATTTTTGTAAGTGCGGGAATATATTCCTACAACCAATCTCCTTCATCTCATGTTTTGCCGTCTAAAATACATAGAGACACTTGGAAATGTGATCCAAAATACACTAGATACATTTGATTATGTACACCTAAATATGCACATATTCATTCATTAGATTCATTTAAGGCAGCAAGCGGGGTCTCTTTTCAGTGATGGGGCCAGTGTGTTATGATGCCATCAAGAAGTAGGCCCCAAAACAGCATGTATTCTTTCCTGATGACCCCATAAACTTGCTAGCATCTAGTATGTGGAGCTTTCAGCTGGCAGTACTTGCATCTATAACTGTTTGCAAAGAAATCATTCCACAAATATATATTGGACTCATATAAATATACTTTATTATAGTCTTTTTGTTATTTTCACTCTTCAATTTCTAATTTTAAAAATGTTTTTATTTTCCCCAATATGTCTATTATAATTTTTCAGTAACAATAGTGATTCGGTTAATATTTTTAATAGGTTAATTTTTGTTATTCACATTTTTGCAAAATAGATATATGCTAAAAAGAGATGGGATGGTCATGGCTGTAATGTCTTTGATTGTTGGCTGGCTCTGGCGGAACAAGCCTATCAGATCTGAGCTAGGTTAAACAACAACAATCTCTAGGTAAATGTCCAGATAAATTTTCCCTGTTCAAGAGCATCCTTCTGCTCTTGGATGGGGGGAAATCATTCTATTACAGTGAATTCAGTATACGACCCCCTCATCAGGATGAACAGGAATCTCAACAAATTATTTGTTCATGTGAATTACAATGCCACATGGTTAATTTAATCCATGGCGGACCAGTCCAAATTTTCTAACATGCACAGAGAGGGTGAAGTATAAATATCTGTTCCCAGTGGTAAAATATGAAACTTGTCTGTGATATGATGGATTCCAGAGTGAAATCATTTATTGAACTGTAAAGAACAGTAAATGTGATTGCTTGAGGGTGGTGCTCAAGTAGAGACATTCATCCTCATTTTTGTACATTTCTCATTTTTTCATTCATTGTCGTATGTTTTATGTCCCCACTTGTACTGTCTTGTCTGTCTTTGTACCATGATCTCTGTTTTGGGGCCCCATGCCTAATAAAGAATCAGTGAACGAATAATTTGTTGAGATTCCTCTTCATCCGGATGAGGAGGTCATTGCTGAGATGCACCTTAACTTGTAACCGAACCACAGCAGTGAACTCCCGAAATGGCCATAGATGTGTTTGACTTGATTTTGTGGAACTCTTTTGCGCTCCCGGACTCCATCCTGCCATAGTTTTTATCAAATAACTTTTTTGACATATATTTTTTTGTTTGAGGGGAGTATGAACAATCATTTCCGTCAACTGATATTTTATTTTATTTAGATTTTTAGTCGCATGACATGCTTTAGAATTTTTAGTTGATTGTATGTACCTTCTTAATAGGCCATTCTATATATCTGTATCTGTATTTGCATATATATTTTTTACCTTCTGTGTTTTTTATATATGTATTCTTTATATGTTGAAAGGCCATGGTAATATTTATATATGATCAAATGTTTGGAGGCGTGGTGTTATGTATAAAGTCGTTGACTTGAATTTAATGTTTGCTTTCTGATCAATGTTTATATATATATATATATATATATATATATATATATGTATGTATGTATATATATATATGTATGTATGTATATATATTATATGTATGTATGTATATATTATATGTATGTATATATATATTATGTATGTATGTATATGTATATATATATATGTATGTATATATATGTATGTATGTATGTATGTTTATATATGTATGTATATGTATGTATATATATATATGTATGTATGATATATATATATGTATGTATGTATATTATATATATGTATGTATGTATTATATATATGTATGTTGTATATATGTATATATGTATGTATGTATATATTATATGTATGTATGTATATATATATTATGTATGTATATATGTATATATATATGTATATGTATATATGTATATATGTATATATGTATGTATATATGTGTATATATATGTATGTATATTATGTATGTATATATATGTATGTATATATGTATGTATATATATTATATATATATGTATGTATATATGTATATATATATATGTATGTATATATGTATATATATATATGTATGTATATATGAATATATATATGTATGTATATATGTATATATATATGTATGTATATATGTATATATATATATATGTATAATTAGATCCAGATATGTAGATATGAATTTCTGCATTCAGAGCTAAATCATTAAAAGTCATAAAATAAAAGAAGTTACTATCTTGTAATGAAAAACACTTTCCTGGAAGAATCTATGCACATTTTACTCGAGCAAATCAGAATGAATATTTAAATAATGTTTAATATTTATTTCTTGATGTCAGTTTCTTCCCAGTAGCTGAATTTTTACTTTGTTTATTGTTGACCTGATATATTTGAAGAATAATATTTAATATTGTAATTTACACAATATCTCATATTGTGACAGATTAAGTTGTATGCTGTTTATTGACAAAACCATTCAGTAGAGTTGTCATTTTGGTTTGAAGCATAGTAGATATGTTACTTTAATGATAGATATTAGAATGTATGCAGATAGCTTAAGTGAATAGCAACTTGTCTTGCAACAGGGATATAAATACAATAAAGTTTAGTTATAGATGAATATCTAATAAATTCTGCTTACAATATGATATAGGTTTAAATACAGATAGTTATCAGTCAAAAATTTAGAACTCTAGAAGAAAGATACAACCAATGCCTTTACATATATAGATGTGTGTGTGTGTGTGTGCACGCAAAATTTCCCTTGCTTTATTCTTTTCTTTCTTTTGTGCAGCTCTCTGTTTTGAAGTATACAACAATTTAATATTACTGAGTATCCACATACAGAAACAGGCTTCTTCCTTCGTTCCTTTTTTCTTTTTCTCTCTTTTTCCCTTCCTTCCTTCCTTTGCCTTACTCTGATTTTTCATTAAAAATTGTTATTCTGTTAACATTTTTTTAAAATGGTTAATTGTTGTTACTCACATTTTGCAAGTTGTTAAAGCAGTGGTTTATATCTTATTTATTTTTAAGACAGGCTTATGTTAAAATATTACATATCATAAATGTCAAAGCAGTTTCACATTTTATGTACAGATTTTGTTACATAAATATATTTCTAATAAGATTAACCTGATTTTTTTTTTTATTTCATAATTTTCTTTTCAATATTTCCTTTCCTGATAAATTCAGCACAGTAGTTTTCAGAAATTTTGATTTAAAATATTTTGTTTTATTTTAATATTTTCCTGAATTTATCTGTCTTATTTTTCTGAGTTCCATATTATTTATCTGGGTCCTTATTCAAATTTTAAAGTAAATAAAAAAAAGAAAGAAAAGAAAAGAAAAAAGAATATAATATACTTTTCTTTGTACATTTTAGAAATTGCAAGTAAGTAAAGAAACAGACAATGGAAAAGTTGGCATACTTCTGATTACATTTAAAAAAACAAAATTTCAAGATAATTATATATGCAGAAACATGAATCTGTATGGAGATTTGATATAAAATGTCAATTTTATATTCTAGTTATTGAAGCCATGTTGAAATTATTTTCATATAACAAATTTTAAGTTATGATTTTATTTCATAGAGTCTAAAAAGAAAAATAAATGCTAGTGTTATTCATATCACCATGAAGCATATCTGTAATTTTCTTTTTTGGAAATTCATATATTATAAACTTTTCTTTCACCACACATTTGTTATAGGTTTCAATGGAATCTAATTTATTCTTGGTTATTTTACCATAATCTAAAAACAGCTATTATAATTTTTAACTGACAATATAGCTTAATGGATAGAAATTATGCATCGAAGTATTTTCTATATTAAAAAATTGCAATGATGTTTCGGGTGCTAGTTCTTCATCAGGAAAAAATAAACTATCAGGAAGTGTGGTTTGAAAAATATGAAAGGAGAAAAGGTGTCTGGAAATGAATAAAAAAAAAGTTAGGAATGTAGTTTTATGCAGAGGAGTTGGGAAGGGATGAAGAGGCTGGTAATATGGGTATGTATTTATGGGAGGGTTTCCATGTATGGAGATGGCCATATAGGGAAAAGTATGTGGTGATTTTGGTGTGTATGTAGGTCTATGGAGATGTGCAACTGTATGGGTGTAGAAGGATGGTGTGTAGGTGTAATCATAGTGTATGTAAGAGGAATGTGTGCAGGTGGGGGATGTGGTAGTGCAAAGGGGAAGTGAAAGGGAAGGTAATTTAAAAACAGTGACCAAAGCCTTGTGATTAGAGTCAATAGATGGAAACTGAAAGCCTAATCTACATGTGTGTGTATATATGTGTGTGTGTGAGTGTGTGTGACACCTAGTCTTGACATGATGTGATGATTGTAAATGAGTAGTATCACCATGATTCAAGTGATGTTCATTTTCTGTCTTCTATGAGGTAAATGTTATCTTGATTAGAAAATGATGAAAGTTGACAACAGGAAAGACATCCAACTGTACAAAATTTATTTCAACAAATTCTGTCTAACCCATGCAAACATAGAAGAGAGTGGACATTAAATGATGATGATAATGGTGATATATATGCATTATATATGTACATATATGTATATGAGTGTGTGTGTTTGAGTGTGCCCTTTATGTCTTTCATTCAAGTACTTGGCGACCTTACCTGTGCTGATGCCAGGAAAGAAAGCACCTGGTACACTCTGTAAAGTGACTGGAATCAGGCAGGGCACCCAGCTGTAGAAGCCATGCCAAAGTGGATGTTGAAACTTGGCACAGCATTCTGGTACCTCTGTACATGTTGAACCATCTGGTTCATGCCACCATGGAAAGGAGAATATTAAATGATGATGTGTGTATGTATGTTCATATGTAAGTAAGTATATAGTTATATCTGTATATGTGTCTATATTCATGTAGGAAATCTATGTATATGCATGTATGAATATATGTGTATGTAGGTATGCCTATATGTCTGTGCACACCTTTGAATGCAGGGTATGCCATAAGGTTTGCAAATCCAACGGAGGCCTCAAAAGACATTTTAAGATCCACAAAGAGCAGAGCTTAACTGTGGTTCTTAGTGGTCCAAATCAGATATGCAATCTATGTGGGTGTCTTTTCAATAGATTGTCTGGTTTAAAAAGCCACATCAGATGGTGCTAATGTGTAGGTACAGGAGGTGGTCAAACCCTGCATAAGGAGTAGACAATTACCATGTAGGTGTGTATATGTATATTTGCATATATGGATGTGTGTACATATATCATCAAGATCATCATCATATTCATTGTCATCATCATCATCATTGTTTTCCATGTTGGCATGGGTTGGATGTATGTAAGACTGAGGGACTTGAAAGACAAATATTTTGTATTCAGAGTAGTGTTGCATTTATAGCTTAAATTCTACTGGTATAACATTCCCTGGAGTAGATGCAAGAAATATTTCCCACTCTAAGATAAATATTATAAAATAACAAGTCAAGTGCACCAACTCCTTTTCATGCCTGCTAAATTCAAATTGTTTGTTCACAAACATTGTTTATCAATGTAGTCATGAATAATTCGAGTTATATATTTTCGTCGTATGTTCCCTGTTTGTATACAGATGGCAACTTAATGTCTCATCTTACAATAATTTGATTGAGGCAAAAACATGCATGCTAAAACAATATGCTCACATAAATTTTGTGTTCTACATGAATTGAATTAGCAATTTTTCCATGTTTTTTTTTTTTTAATTTACTAAAAAGAAAATTAATAAATTCTGGAAGGATCAAAAATGAAACAAGTGAGATGAAATTAATATTCTCATATTGGGAAAAGAAAAAAGAATAAATAGTACACTTGTATCTCGACAGAATTATCATACAGTGACACATTAAGTTGCCGTTTTTATAATCTGTTTATGCAAGCAAACGACACATAACAAAAATATGCTAAGTGTAAATTTTTTTCTTATTTTTTTGCTATATTTGAATGATAATTTTATTTCACTTGTTTTTTTTTATTTCTAGTTTTTATTAATGTTATTTTGAGTTAATTATTTATGTAACAGACAAAATGTATGCGAGTATTTTGTTTTGCAAGCACGCTCTTTGTTTTGACTGATTTTTTATGAGGCAAGACATTAAGTACTATGTTATACACTGTGTGTATAAATAGGTGACAAATGCATGTGTGTGTGTGTGTGTGTGTGTGTGTGTGTGTGTGTGTGTGTGTGTATACCCGTGTATATATATACTTCTATTTAATAGGAATATATTATTTTACTGACTCACTTTAGTAAAAAAAATATGTTCATAGCATTGCACACACACAGACACACATACACATGTATGTATATATATATTCATGTCTGTATATGTAAGTATATTCATGTATGTATGCATATCTAACTATATGTATGTGTATATAAGGGTGCATGTATATAGCTATGTGTATATAAATATATTTATGTATATTTGTATATATTGTGCATTATATATATATATATATATATATATATATATACATACAAACACACATGCACATATGTAGATATACACATATATATATGCATATATACAAACCTTCATTTTGCTGCTTTTTTTTCTATGAAATGAGAAGATACATTGTGGAACTGTTATTTTACTGAGTTGTATGTATGTATCACCTTAGGAGACATATCTGCACTGCTGGACACTCCTGAACCAGTTGTTGGGTGTCCCACCCATGAGGGATTGATGCTAGATGTGTCGAAACAATTGTTGTGATTAATATACATTCTCATTTGTTCCATCTTCCATCTACCATATGCTATATATATATATATATATATATATGTATATACACACACAGACACACATATATATTAAGAGCAAAATGTCATTCGGTCGTTTTGTCTGACTGTTTTCATTCCTTTAAGATATCACTGTTTCTTAAATAATGCTTTCACCAGTACAAGTTAAAAGAAGCTGTCTGAAATAAAATCTCTTTATAGACTTGTCTTAAAAACACAATATATATCACTGCAGCAACTGATGATAATGACAGACGTGTTTCACCTTTGTTGAAACTTACTGATGCTGTGCACCCCATTGTCACCTGCTTACAACATTTCAGGAATTTTAGTCTGAAAATGATGCAACAACTAAGTTCTGTGATGAAGTATTTTATATTATCAAAGTCATGTGTTACATAAACTGTGTAATCACATTTGCTACAATGTCAATTCATGTAACCGCTTAAATTATCTGATGAACACTTATGTCAAGATTGACTTTTGATTATTCTATAAAAGATTATGTGCCTAATCAGATACAGTTAGGAAATATTTAAACAACAATTGGTTAAGTAAACGAGAATAATGTGTGTACTGTAGAAGGATGGATAACAACTGTTGGCACATTATTTTACTAGGTGTTTGGTAGCTTCTTTCTGTATTGCAATTTGGATAACAACTGTTCATTTTGTTTTGTGTCTTTGGAAGCTCATTTACTGAAGATGTCAACTGTCACTTAGAACCTTTTCTATAAAATCAGATCAGAAAATAAATACCCTGTTTTTCATCTACAGAACCAAACTATACTTAAAAGTTGGTCTGAATAGATATTGTCAGGAATGTAGCACAGTTGAATCTAAAGAGTTGGTCTTTTATGACATAGCAATTTTAGTGATAACAAAATAATTTCATTTGATTAAGTTATACAAAGCTATTTTTTTGTTCAGTGATGAAGTATATTAAATCGCTTTGAGTATATCATTTGTCCTATTCTATCTGAAGACAGCATTGTTAGGATATATAGTCAATGTAAAGGGATTAAACTCTAAAGTTTGGTATTCTGTCTCTGTTTTTTCATCCTCATGATGATGATAATGGTGATGATGTAACTGTACAGGTAAATGGTATTTAGATATTGAAAAGTGTGCATGCAGAGCTGTTTGTTGCTCTATGCCTGATTGATAGCTATTATATAATTGTAGAAATTATCCTGGATAAATTATTAACAATGCCCATTGGAGCCACTGCCAGGCTAGTGATTTCTGGAAGTTATTCATTGTGCTCAAACTGTTCTGCCAATCTTTGTCAATGCCTAAAATGCTCATGCTCACCTCTAATCCTCTACAGAATGCAAGGGTTGACATACTGCTGACCATGTCATCTAACTTGTGAAGAACTGTCAGCACCTGATAACCTTATAGATAAATGATGATAGTATCAACGATAATATTTAGAAGCACTAGCTAGTACTAGTTGTACTTATCTACAATGTGTACATCATAATTGTCATGAAAGTGGGCTTTTGATTTGCAAGCACATTGCAGGCCACTGTAAAATTCTGAAGACAGATAACATATTAAATAGAGTTTGGTTTGATTTTCAAAAAAAACTCTCTTTCGAAAACTGTATTTTAAAATACATTCCTCCCTTTATTATTTCATAATTCCATTCAAGGGTTTGAATGTTATTTTATGCAGTATTATTGTTAAATCTTTGTTTGTGCTGTTTAAAAAAATAAGACCCCTAGCAAGCAGTTTGCATTGAAGAGATAAAAAACTGTGTAACTATATTTTTTGAATACTGTTATATTTTGTTCATATATTATGTATTAGAGCTGTGGTTGTATCTCAGGTTTTTCTGGCATTTACTCTTTTATTTGATTTTCCTTATTGCATTCATTTGCAAAACATGTCTCTATGTCTAATACTTTGTTATCTGGCTTAAATCTTATTCACTGATGAGATTGATGCATGACAATTATACTGGGAATTTGAATTACCACAAATTTCCATGGTTGCGTTAGTTATGATGGCAGAAAATATTAAATATATTGGTTATTTTTCACTAACACACACATTTGTGCAAAACTTCATACACACACCCTTGCACACATCATACATAATGCACTCAAGGCAGCATACTATTTGGGCTGTCACTGTTTCATGTATTCAAATTTATGCAAACATAAATTTGAACAGATTTTACTGGAACAATCTTACACATGTGAGCACACACATACACATCTGTACATATACACACAGACACATATGTACATAGACAGATACATATATACACAATGCTTACAAACACAATATTCTTTTCAATAAATGAACACCTGCTAAATTCTATAGTACTTATAGAGTTTACTTATTTTTCATATTTTCCTTTCTTGTATTTTTCTTCTTAATTCTTGGCTACTAATGCTTGTACAGAATAATCAGTATGTATGCATATTTGTATGTATATAGTTATTCTTGATTTGACTAAACGGTTTAAAATTATATTCCTTAATAAATAGTGTAAAATATTCTTTCAGAAAAGAAGCAATATTTGATTCAGTTGTGTTTGCTTATAACATGTAAACACAATTCTAAGCAAAATAGGACAAATCATCTGCTAAGTAGCTGATTCTGTTACTGCCAGGCACTGCAAGTTTGTCAAATCACAAGAAAGTGTGTATGCTTCAATGGCATATACTATTTTCTTTCAAACTCATGTCTCTTCTACCTTAGTGCATTTAATATAACTAATTATATACAGGTAGTTGAATATGCCATAACATCTGAAAAAATATAAATGTAGAATATAGGTGAAAGCATTGCTACACACTAGATCTTCTGATAGATAGGAACTTCTCTAACTTGGAAGTATGTTGTTTGCTAAAATATATGATGAGAAGGCATAAAAAGTTGCTAAATAAAATTATTATAGTATCAGATCTGACTTAGCCTGCTGAAGATTTAAAATTAACAGATTTAACTTCAAATTGAGGGAATTTGGGGAAGAGCATTTGGAAAAACAAACTTATGTATGTATATATGTGTGTGTGTGTGTATATGTCATTCAGTTTATTTCAAGATTTCTTGCCAACAGAGAAAGAACCGGTTTCTAATCTAGATCCAAGCCTCCTTCACTGGAATTTCAACATCAACAACAGGCTATTTTTGTTTGTTTGTTTGTTTGTTTGTATGTATGTATGTATGTATGTATGTATGTATGTATGTATGTATGTATGTATGTATTTGTATATTTTATGTATATATTCTCATGCATATAGTTGCATATCTAGACATGCTCATATATATTTAAATGATAAACTTCTGGAAAGTTTTACAGATTTTTACAGTTCCAGTAATGGTTTGGATCTGTAGTCTTCAAATTAGCTTTCTCCTTTCTGGTTTGTTTATTTATTTATTTACATATGTGTGTATGTCCGTATGTACATATGTACGTATGTATGTATGTATGTATGTATGTATGTATGTATGTATGTATGTATGTATGTATGTATGTATGTATGTATGTATGTATGTATGTATGTATGTATGTATGTATGCATGTATGCATGCATCTGTCCATCTGTCTGTCTGTCTGTCTATCTTTCTCTCTTTTCTTAATGTGCATACATAATTAGACACTGAAATAATTATCTTCGAGAATAACGAGCATTATGTAAAGATAATTAGTTTGCATTTCTGGTATGAGCTGTGGTTTTGTGTCACACATTGAAGCGAGATACATTTCATTTTGTTTGCCTCTATCCTTTTGTATTTTATGTGTTTGCATTTATATTTATCACTTTTGCTCACCTCCCTAGAAAAGTGAACAGAATAATGAAAAAAAATAAATGAAAGGAAAGAACACATTTTTATTCCAGTTGCCTATAAATAATAAGAATTTTGCTATTTTACAACTTCACTTTCCATTTGTGGATAGAAATACATATTAAAAAGAAAAATATTTCTTTTAAAATCTGTCTTCATAAAAATAACTGCTCATTCATGTTGTGATTCACACTTCACTTAGATTTTCAAATTCTAAAATATTTATAAATATGAATAAATAAATTAATGCATGTTCCAAAATAAGTTTTGATAGCGATCATTGTAAATTTGTTGGTGACTCTTTATTAATATGTAATACTGAGCTTAAGGTATTTTTGTATCCAAGAGAGTGAAATAAGAATATATGGATAGACTCATAATTATGGATGTGAAGACACAGACATATGACAACACATTTTATGCTTTATATATATATATAAATGAGTTTGGAGGGATATATTATCTGGGTGGATACTGTATTAGCTCTCAGTTTAGTTCCACTTAACAGCTAATGATCTGTATCTAACATCTGTGTCTATATTCAGATGTTAGTCACTCTGTGGATTCTTCCGATTAGCAATTCCATGTACTCTTTGCTGGATAGTGAAAATTGTCTGGAGTATATAAGAATAAAGAGTATGGAGACATGTACATTCACAAAATTTGTTTTATAGTTATATACAGTATATTATAATGACCTACACGTGTAGGTCATTATAATTTGTCTTGCTAGGTCTGCAAAGTTTTACCTTTCTTCTATATTGAAGAAGGACTTGTGTTTGCTAAAGATGATCCTAAAGGAATCTTCTGTCATGCTCACATATTTCAACACATGTGTCTGCTGGGATCCTTTAATATAACTTGTGTCTCATATACCTTGACTGTTTCATGGACATGCAGTATTGTTTCTGAATGAGCATTCTACCAGTGTCTAGCATGGGCCTACTCACTGGAATTTTCTTTATGTTAGGTGTACAGCTAAAAGAAAAAGCTTAAATAAGTATTTACTAACTAAACTAAGGAAAACCCTAACTACACAAGTATATATATTCAGGGAGAAGGGAGTTGTGAACAATAACATTTTTCAATGGCATTTTCTCTCAGTGGTGTTAGAGTGGGGTGTGTAATTCATCTTATCCTTAAACCAGCTTATCACTAGGGCCTTATGATATACAGCTGCCACATTAAAAGTTTCTTTACCTGATGACAGGTGGGAAATTCTTCTGCTGACTCATTTAAACAGGTTCTTGAACACTATGGCTGTATGGCAGGAAGCTTTCTTAATGTATATCAACCTCTCATTCAATTATTATGAATTGCACTCATTTAAACTCTTTTCTCTTCTCTAAAGGAAGTAGTGGAGATATAAATTTATCATCCTCTCCTTCATAGAATGGACCATTTAGATACCTCATCACCATTATTTATCTCTTTGCAAGATCCACCTGATCATTTTCATCTGTTCTTCTAATTACAAGTAGCCTTGTAACTCATCCACTATGAAAAACCTGCTCACCACCTTCTTTCATACTTTAACACTTCATCTACAAGCATAAAGCAACCCGTCGGTGTTCATAGTTTTTGTTTTTTAGCTGTATGGCAACCTAACTGGTGCTTGGGAAAAAAAGCTCCCAGTACATGTTGTAAAGTGGTTGGCATCAGGAAAAGCATCCAGCCATAGAAACCAGGCAAAAACTGGAGCACAACACAGTCCTTGGAGCCACTAGATCCTGTCAAACTAGCCATCATAAAACATGGATGATAAATGATGATAATCATGATGAGGAAGATGATGATGATGATAATTAAGATGAATAAATATTAGGATTGGTTTAACCAAACTTTAACACAGTTTTATCATTCTAGTTAATTCCCTTTCCTGCATATTTTATAACTAACTATATAAGATATCACATCTATTATGAAAATATAGGTATATTTTGTTTATTTTATATATCTTGTTTATTTTGTAAATGCATGTTTTTTTTTATTTTTCAACATTAATGTTTAATTATATTTATATAGGCATTCATGCAATTATTGGATTGACATGTGTCTGTGTGGTTTTCCTGTGCCTGTTTCCATCTGTGTTTGTATTTGTGTGTACATGTGTATGTATGTGTATGTACACACATATACTTAGTGTATCTATCTATCTATCTATCTATCTATCTATCTATCTATCTATCTATATATATATATATATATATATATATATATATATATATATATATATAAAATATATATGCACATTTATATTCAGGTGTATGTTTGTGTACATGTGTGTATATATACACAGGTACAGACATAGATATACACTGATAAACATATATATGTGCAGATGGCTGTTTGTATAAAAATAATTTTCATTGATTGGTTTGTTTTACCTTTTGAAATGTAAACTTTCTTCCAACATTACTGAACAAATTTCCCATTTGTTTGTGAGATGCTTTACTTTATGTTGCATTTTGTTAATTATTTTTCTTTATTCATCTTTCTAAATTCAAAAATATAGTCTTGTATGTATCATCAGTATCTCTTGAATTCATATTTTAAGCATGAGATTAAAAGCTGCACGTTCTTTTGACACAAGTTTTAATTCAGAACAGATTAAATGTAGTATTAATTGAGATTTATAGTCTCCATATTGTTTCCCAAATACTTCCTTCTTGGTTTTTATAATTTCCACTGTACTGTGTTGTGTTTTTGTCAGCAGAAAATTTTTACATTTAATTGAAATATCGGATGTTTTTGTATCATTGACAATATAATGCTTTCCAAATATTGACTCATAACCAATATGGAAGAACAGGGCTGTTTATACATCAATGCATACTCTACTCATTGATGTATTTGTATCCCCTTCAACAAACATCCACTCATTTTAAAATGTAGATCTCATGCTTAAAGTCCTAACTCTTTGCTCAGTATTTGATTTAAAAAAAATAAATGTATGCTTGTTGCTTGAAATGCAAATAATTAATTAAATCATTTGATCAGTTGTTGAGTAGCAGAAGTCCAGTTCAGGAAAAACTAACTAGAAAAAGAGTACTACCTACTAAAAGTAATTTATGAATAGTTAGATGTCCTAAATATTTATCTTTTATTTGTATCATTCATTGAGTTGCAACCATGCTGGAGCACCACCTTTTAAGGTTTCGTCACAAAAAATTGGCCCCAATACTTATTTTAATTTTAAGCCTGGTACTTATACTGTTGGTCTCTTTTGCTGAACTACTAAGTTTTTGGAACATAAACAAACTGACACAAGTCGTCAAGTAGTGGTCGGAGACAAACACACTCACACACATGATGATGGGCTTCTTTCAGTTTCTGAGTAACAAATCCACTCACAAAGTTATGGTTGGTCCAGGGCTATAGTGGAAGACACTTGTTCCAGGTGCCATGCAATGGGACTGATCCTGGAGCCATGTGGTTGACAAGCAAACTTGTTATCACAGTCACACCTACTCCTGTCAAAGTTTTAAAAGATGGCAAATGGAACAAGTTACATAATTTTCCTATAATTTAAGTTTATTTTATCATTATTGACATTATTATGTCTGTAAAGACTAGGTCTTTGAATACACTTATACCTCATTTCTGGCATGAACATCTATAAATTAATTCCCTGACAGGCTTTCCTTTAACTATAATTAGGCTATATATTTTTCCAGTGAGTTAGCGGTGTTAAACCTTTCAAGCTGTGTATTAAAGTGGCACTAATTAGTGCTGTTAACCTTGACTTTGTTTTCCAGTGTTAATATAGCAGAAATGTTGTTTAGTTATATAAAAGGGTCACTGTTTGACTAGTCTATTGGAAAATTGATTGCATATGTTTTCAATAAGACTGGCCATCAGTAAGGAAGATTTATATTAAGAATTTTCAAGAAATGTTGTTGCTATGTTCATTAAAGCTATCTTAAATCAGGCATTTACAGAGCATCCTATACAATTAGGTTTAATAAAGATTACACATTTATTAATTAATAGGAAGAAGTCACGCGAAATAGAAAAACATTGAAATTCAATACATTGTGAAGCCATAATTTCTGCATCAAATGTTTTTAAAATACCTTGCAATATTTCTTATTTCTCTTTTTTTTTTTTGTGTCAGACTTTAAAAGAAGTGTTTGGAAAACACCCTTATCATGTCTGTTTTCATACATTAAAAAATAATCATTTGAAGGTTAAGCAAATTTTTCCTCTGTTTAGATGGATTGATTTTAGATAAACTAAAAGAAATGACTGAGGTTCACAAGCATCTGTTATTATGAGAGGGAAGGATATATATATATATATATATATATATAGAGAGAGAGAGAGAGAGAGTTTAAGAGAATGGATGATAATGCTTATCATAAAGCTTTCATTCAATGGGGATAAATAGTTACTGAAACTGGAAATAGAAAAGTATTAATTAAGCAAAATATTTCAGAATAGCTAAATTGTTTGGAATAGCTAATTGTTAATCTATAAAATTCTTGTTTTCCAAATGAGCCACCTTTTGACTACCAAGAGTTGTGACCACAGATAGAGGATGCCCTATCATTATCACATCCAACCAGTATTATGCTTATCATTATTGAATCATTATCACCACCATCGCCATATTCACAATTATCAATATCATCAATAACAGCTGTATCAGAATTTACTTTTCTGTTAGCTTGAGTCTATGATAAATAGTTACAGTATGGTTTTAATTTGTATTTAATTAGTTCTGTTCAATTCTAAAATATCAGTGTGGCTGATTTACTTATTTATGATGTACTTGAGCTGTTTAAGGTAATTTGTATGGAATTGGTTTGATATAGATTTTCTTTCAAATCAAATCTTTTTCTTTCAAAAATATATAGTTTGATAGAAATAATAATCTATAACATTATTAAATTAAATTTGAAAATGGCTTCCTATTACTTATCTCTGGCCAACATATTGTCACACACATAATATGGTCGTCATTTTATGTGCCATTTTCTATATCAATTTTTGTAAATATTGATAGATCTGTAAACATGCTCCTTGAAAAATGTTGAAGTTAAAAATTCTAAAGAGCTTAGACGGTGACTAAAATAATTGAACTGTAATGATTAAATTCACAAGTAGTAAAATGAATTAGATAATAAACTGAAATAAAATATGTGTCTGTGTATGTTTGTGTGTGTGTGTGTATGCTCAATATTCCTTTCTATCAAGTGCAAGCATGGTCAGATGTTTAAAAAGTTTACATTGCACTCATCAGTTTCTGGCTTTGTTTGCACTTTATAGAATCTCATTAAAGAAATCAGGACATGAAAACTACGCACTAGTGCAGGAATGAAATTTGTTTAGTGGGTTCAAATCCTGGTCCCTAATTGTTTTTACAAACAAGACAATTTTTTTTCAGTCTTAATATCAAAACAGACACAGGTATAATAATCTTTTCTACTATAGGCACAGGGCCTGAAATTTGTGGAGATGGGGCTAGTTGATTACATTAACCCCAGTATTGAAGTGGTACTTATTTTGTTGACCCTGAAAGGATGAAAAGCAAAGTCAACCTCAGCAAAATTTGAACTCAGAACATAGTGACAGACAAAATACCACTAAGCATTTCATCCAGCATGCTAACGATTCCACCAACTTGCCACCTTAGACACAGGTACAATAACAATAATAATAATAATTATTATTATTATTATCATTATATTTTTACATCTATCAAATTAGATAAATCCAGTAATGGAAAATTAATGTTTCAAATCAGTCCAAAAATGTTACTATCCTTGTTTGTTTTGGAGATGCAGATTTTCAGAAGTATGTTCAAAGCATTTTCATTGCCCCACTCCACCACCACTACCCCACCCCCACCAAATTTTAGGAGTTGTACTTGTACCCCTTGCAACCTTGGTTCCTAAGCCAATGAAACTGTGTAGAAGTATAACAGATGAGGTGCATTTGTAATTCAATGGGTTAATTTTTTCAAACATTGTATCATGTCTATTTTTACCATTAGTATTAAATTAAGGTTATACAAGTGTCTGTGGAATACTCATCTAGTCTACCCACAATAGAATGGGGGAAGTGTTCTGTTGATCAAAAAAATGGAGCCCACATTTGTAAAAACTCAGTTATTCATCTATCATGCGTATGATATTTTTGAATGTATGTAATCTAACATGTTCTCTCACAATATATTTAATTTAATTTTGTATTATTTACCAGTGACATTAAGAATTTAATATTCTTGTCTTGAGAAAACATTCTGCTTTATGGAGTATATATTTATTTCTGTATTTTAAATTAGGTTTTATTTTAAGTTTATATAAAGTACCATAGATTAGTAATGAAATCATATCATTACTTTTCGTTTTTGGATTTGGTTTGCAAGATTCTTTATGTGCGGTCGTGTGTTGAAGCATATTCTGTTGTGTCTGTGGAGAGTCATTTTCTTTTTGTGCCTTATAATTTAACACACTCACCAGTAAAATTTCCACTTATTTCTTATCTTTATTTTCCTAAAATTTTCGTTGACTATTGAAAATGTTGCAAAATGCAACAAAAATTGTAGGAAGATAGAAATGAGAAATAATTGGAAATTTTACTGGTGAGTGTGTTAAATTATAAGGCACAAAAAGAAAATGACTCTCCCCAGACACAACAACATATCATTACTGTAATATTATAAGTGAGATATTATATGTTACTCTTACTATTGTCATATCGAATTTACACATTTCATAATAACTAAATTATCAGTAAATTTAAATCTCACAGAAATGTATAGTGTTTTATCTACAGTCTGATTTAGTTTTGATATTGCTGGGAATAAGATTTATATGAAATCTCAGTGTTTGAGATTTTGATAACTAAAATAGAAAAAAAAAATGTTACTATTTTTCATCTGTTTTCAAAATCTGGATACCTTGAGATATTTCATTGCTGAAAACCATTACTTTTGCTCTTTTTAAATAAAAAGAAAATTATGAATTTAATTATTATTGTATAAAACATATATATTTCATTTCATATTCTCAGTTTAAGATTGCCTTCTAATATACTGTTTTCTAAGGCTGTTTGTCCATGCTGTATTATAATACACTATCATCTTTCTATCATTTGGTTTGCTTTACTTATACTGTTATATAGTATCATAACTGTTACATGCTTCATTTCTTGTCAATGAGAGACTCGCCCTTTTGTCAGCAAACTCATTTTCTGTTTCTTTCATGCATCATTGACTGAATGGATTTATGTTTTAAATCGTTGTTATTGCAATTATCAATAATAAAGAAGCTTATAACACTTTTCGTGCTAGGACCCTTTTCTTAGAAATTATAAGTCCTCCTTTACTCTGGCTATCTTATTTATGTGTGCAACAAATTTTTAAAAAATAAGGCAGAAAAACTTGTTTCAAATATCAAAGTCATTAGTTAACACTCCCTCAGTGATAAACTCATAAATGCAAAGTAAATGTTTTTATCCTTTTTTAAAGCTTTGCTTTGTTTCTAATGCATTAGAGTTCAGAAAAAAGGAAATGCTTAATGTACATTTATCAATCAGCTACTTTTTCTTATTCATCAGTGATCAGTTGGTTTCTTATCTAAAATGTACATTAGATGTTTGATCTCATTGGAAGCTTGCTAATGTATTATTTTTACTGTTTATAGAGCGATTGGTTTACCTAATTTTCCTTTATGGAACTGGAATATCTGGAGGATATTTTTCAAAATGTCTTGTCAATTTCTCCGTCACTACTTGACTTCATAGATTGTTTTCTAAAACTGTCACTATCCTAGTGTCAAAAATACTTAGCATTTATTTTGGTTGGTTAACAAGAAACAGTGAGCCTAAGCAATTTTAAAAGAGATATTTCTAAAGTAACCATTAATCAGACACAAGTAAAAACATTATTTAAAAAGGTTCAACATATTAGGAAATCTCCAGTTCTAGCATATCAAATATCTGACATCATGGAACTAAGTGGCTGAAGTGGTCAATAAATTGTGTTCTTTTCCAAAATCTTAATACATATTTTGTCTTCTTTTTATGCTTAATTACTTTTATGTCTCATTTTATCTTTTTTGTCCTTTTATAATATCTAACTGGCAAGTTAAAAAAAAAAAAAAGAACTGATTTGTTCTGAAACTAATTATCTGTGTGCATTGTGGCTTATTACATTCTACTTTACGGGTATCTGCAGAAAAAATATCCTGGTACAGTTTTCGTTATCAAGAATAATTTATATTCACTTTCTCTGATTTCTAATGGTTATCTAATTCATTTCTCCTTAGACCACTGTAATTCAGATGTGATATGATTTACTGAAAAGATTAAAAGAAATAATTTTAATCAAGAATAAAGGAATTTGAAATTTGACAGTTCATCATATTTCAGAAATTTTCAGATATATTAAACATAACTTCCAAATCTAATACTATGTTTATATATATTTTAGCTCTTCAGAGCTGAATTTTCTAATCTTAAATACCAATATTTAAGGTAGTGTGATGGTTTCTTAAGTTATCATTCATTTAAATATCAATTATAGTTAGATAATGTTTGTCAAGTAAAAAAAGATGTGAATGATGACAGTTTAGAATATTTGAGTTCCGTCTTAAGGTAAATTTCTCTAGTATTAATTTACATTAGGTTAAAATTAATGTGAGATACTTTAACTGAATTAAAATTTCCATACAAAACATGACAATGGGTTGTATAAAATAAAAATTCAGTTTAACTTCTTTGATGCTTAGAATTATTGCTAACCACTTTAATTTTATCACCATCTAATTAGTTATATGTACATGCATATATATATATATATATATATATATATATATATATATATATATGTATAAGCATATGTATTCTTTTATTTGTTTCAGTCATTTGACTGCAGCCATGCTGGAGCACCACCCTAAAGGGTTATAGTCAAAGAAATCAACCTCAGCAATTATTCTATCAGTTTCTTTTGCCAAACTACAAAGTTACGTAACATAGACACTTCACCATCATTTGTTAAGTGATAGCAGGGGAGGGACAAACACAGACATACATAAATATATACATATATATATATATAAAACAGGCTTCTTTCAGTTTCTGTCTACCAAATCCACTCACAAGGCTTTGGTTGATCTGAGGCTATAGTAGAAGACACTTGCCCAAGGTGCCATGCAATGGGACTGAACCTAGAGCTATGTGTTTGGGAAGCAATCTTCTTACCACACAGCCACACCTATCTTTTATCTTTTACTTGTTTCAGTTATTAGACTGCAGCCATGCTGTGATACTGCCTTGAAGAATTTCTTTTATTTCAATAAAATGACCCCACTACTTATATTCTTTTTAAGCCTGGTGTTTATTCTATCAGTCTATTTCGCCAAACATCTAAGTTATGGGAAATGAAACATACCAATACCAGTTGTCAAGCAGTGTTGGGGACAAACACACACATGCACACACACACACACACACACACACACACACACACACACACACACACATGCACATACATGATGGGCTCTATTTCATTTCTATCTGACAAATCTACTCACAAGGCTCTGGTCGGCTTGATGTTATAGTAGCAAAGACTTGTCCAAGTTGCCATGTAGTAAGACTGAACCTGGAACTATGTGGTTGGGAAGCAAGCTTCTTATCACACAGCCATGCCTGTGCCCATATATGTATATGGATGTGTATGTATGTATATATATATATATATATATATATGGATGTTTGTATATGTATATATATGTATGCATATGTGTGTGTATATATATACATATATTTGTATGTATATGTATTTATATGTGTGTGTATATATATATATATATATATATATATAAGTATGTATATGTGTATATATGTGTGTGTATGCATGTATGTGTATGTGTGTGTATTTACAAATAGTTTGAGAAAGTGGTTCATGTTATATGTAATGAAACTAAATGTAGTGGAACTAA
Organism: Octopus sinensis; assembly: GCF_006345805.1. Classification (NCBI taxonomy): domain Eukaryota; kingdom Metazoa; phylum Mollusca; class Cephalopoda; order Octopoda; family Octopodidae; genus Octopus; species Octopus sinensis. The sequence continues at coordinate 50,483,039 of NC_043000.1, forward strand.
TTTATTTTGCTGATATTTATCCAATAGTATACTATTCATCATACACACACATATCTTACATGTGGTTGTTGAAATTACTGTTTTCTTCTCATCATTTCCCATAAACTTCAGTATTTTAGCAGTCATTCAAGTTCATATATTCTCAAGTTCCTATTAGATGTTGTTGTAGTTTTATATTTCTGTTATATTAGTATACAAGTGACTTCATGAATAATGGCACTTCCAGTCGAATTCTTCAGAGGATTTATTATTATTATTATCATTATTAATATTATTATTATTATTAATATTATTATTATTATTATCATCATTATTAAAGTTTGGCTTTCACTTAATTTTACTCTTGGGTTATGTTGTTTAGATTATACTACATTTCTATTACAATTGGGAAGTGTTTAAATTAGGAAGAAAAAATAAAATGCAGTAATTTTTTTTTTCTACTTTAATAATTATATTATTTGAAGTTTATAGGAAAACCTTGTATATTAAAGCTTCATGAAATAATGACTACCTTTAGATGTTACCCATTATGTCAAATTTCACTTATGATATAAGAAAAGCTAAAACATAATAATAAATGTAACATAGAAGCATAGAGATAAATGAATGCTGCATATATAGAGTGAATATAGGTAGCTTGTAAACTTGTCTTTCCAATGTATAGACTATATTCAATCTTCACTATTTATTTAGATATCTGCCACTTAAATAAACATGTATAAATTATTTCTTGAAGCAGCTTCACTCTGATTCCACATGACCTGGTCTACTTGGAGCTATAGTACAAGACACTTGCCCAATGCTCTGCAGTAGAACTAAACTTGAAACCCCGTGGTTGCATAACAAGATTCTTAACTACATAGCCATGCCTTTGTCTATGTAATCACTTTTAAAACTTGCTTTGTCTTTTTCGTATTAAAGGAATCCAAAACTCTTTTGCATCAATAAATATTTACCATTTGTAAATTGTTAAAAAATGAAAGAAAATGTAAGTAAATCCAGTTATTCATGATGAAACCCACTTCTGTGAATGATGAATACTATCTGTTTAAACATTATTTTTGATATTTGTAAGAGATACTAAAAAACCTTTTGGTAATTTATGCTTAAAGCTAGAAGCAGGCGTCATTATTGATGTAACAATTAATGGCAGCAGAATCAGATTCTGGACAGAATTTGAATATTTTGGAATTGAGACTTTATTTTCCTTTCTTTATGTGCTCCTCGTAAGCTTAATTCTTCAGAAACTTTTCAAAAATGATATATAACTTATTTCAATTCTACTTTTAATATCATTATATTAATTAAGGCAGCAAGGTGGCAGAATTGTGAGCATGCTGGGCAAAATGCTTAGTGGCATTTCATCCATCCTTATGTTCTGAGTTCAAATTCTGCTGAGGCTGACTTGGCCTTGCATACTTTCAGGAGTGATAAAAAAAAATTACCATTTGAGCACTGGTAACCCCCCCTCCTCTGAAATTACTGGCTCTATGCCAAAATTTGCAGCCAATACCATTACGCAATTGTTTCTTTTTTTGTTTTTTGGAACATTCAAATAAATTTATATTAATCTTAAATATTTTTATGTTATAATGTAAAAACTACAGAAATTTGTTTCAGTCAAATAGTTTTCTTTATACTTTTCTCTAAAATGTACCTAAAATATTTGATACCATCTAAGTAAACAAAGTGCAGTTTGCTGATAGCTTATCCTCGCAAATTATGGAGGATTATGCAAATGTTTGTGATATTAATATAATTATTTTGTGAAATCTTTAATATTCTGGATCACCTTATGAAATAATTATGGTGCAATATTGGAGTAAAACTGTTCCTTTTTTAAAATATTTTGCTTAATACACTGCATGGTGAAAAGTAAGATTTTCTTTGTTAACAAATAATAATATCTAAACAATTTTCTCTTAATTAAATATTTTAAATTGTTTATTTATAATCCTCAATAATCATGTATGTAGCATTATAATGAAAACTGAATTGAGATATTAATTCTCAAGAACCCTTTTTTTTGCGAAATATTCCAAAACATCTTAAAACTTAGTTTTGTTAATGTGATTAAACTGTTGATAAAAAGTTGTAATTGAATAAATCTACAGTTCTGTAAAAATGTATTTATTATTTTCAATATAGTCATAAACATTTCATTATAATTGTTTTCTGTCATTTATAATATATAATCTATTATTGTTATATTAAAATTTCTAATAATTAAATGAATTCTAAATTTTTGAAAATGTTTTAGTCAAATTTAATAACAGAAAAGCAGTTTTTGTTATTATGCAATATTTTTCCTTTTTTTCATTCTAAATATAATGAAACTGTAAAGCTAAATTAGAAAAATCAGTTTATATTCTTTTAAATGGCCCAATTTATTATTTGCAATTCTAATTGAGGATGTGTCATTTCAAAATGGAAACAGTAATTTCAAAGTGAGAGCATGTTACTTCAAACTGAGAACAGTGATTTCAAAGTGAGCACATGTTGCTTAAACAAAATTTTAATTTGATTTTAATTAACCAACAATACACGGCCTATCTTCACATAGATAAAATGTTGCAGGGAAGACTTCATCAAGCAGAGAATACAATACTATTACATTAAAAGCAAAACAAAGCAGAAAAAAAAGCGAATTTTTTTTACTTCCAGTCACAGTACAAGTTGTGCATTATTTATGCAACAACAGATTTTTTACTCAAGTGTATGTAGTAACTATTTGTTTTAGAGCTAGTACATATTCTCTTAAAAGTGATTTTTGTAACAGTCAGATTGCTAAAGAGCTAGTTTACTTATTTAAAAACACACAGAAACTCTTATATTGTCTTTATATTTATTTCATGAGGTGTCAGCATTTTTGTTGTAATGCCTAACGGCACAAAAGTTTACCAGTGTCCAGTGTCACTTGCAGTCAACTGACAGATTGTTATGATTATTGATCAGACTGTAAGGATCTTGCTCAATCCATAAAGACATTAATTTCACGATAGGAAAGAGAATTATTTTAGAAGATGTAAAGGCAGAAAAGGAAGAAACATACTCATAGATGTTAGATACACTGTAAAGGGTGATAAGGTGTAAGCCTATTTTTGTGAATGATAAATGAAGGTATGAAATAGAATTTGCCAGAAAAACTACTTGTGAGGAACAATTACATTCCAAAACTCCTAGCTAGATTGCATGCTGATATGTAAAAATCTGGTTTTTCAGCCTGAGGATAGAAAATGACCTAAAGTTATCATTGCTTGATATGAATTTCTCAATTGGCATTTGAGAACTACTATTCCATCTGGAAAAATCAATAATTTTTGTGGATGAATCTAACCTTAATCTTCACACTACTAGCACCAACTGCTAAACTTAAGTAGTAAGTCCACAGTTAAGACTGTTTATGAACAAGCAGCCTAAACTTTTAATATTATTGAGGTTTTGTCAAGCACAGATGTATTAATTTCTGAGAGAGTTTCGTAATGATATGCATAAAGAATATTTCGAAAACTTCATTTACCCACACATTTTCTTTACCAGGAATAAGTTTTCGTATACGTGATAATGCATGTAATCATGGGATTGAAGTTTCCATGCAAGGAATGCTTCTCATGCATATAGTAAACAATAAAAGTTGAACATGCTCTTCCAGATATATTTGTAGAAGATGAAAACAATCCTGCTAGTGTCAAAACAATTTGATGCAGATAATATTTTCAGAAAATTGGCATTGAGTGCTATTGGCATATATATTCTGAATAAAACTGGAAGGCCTTACAACCATGGCTTGTTTCAATAATTAGCCAAGTAAGTTCACACTGTTGACATAACAAATGTTGTTATGATCTTTTGGTGTTATGTTTTCTGTTAAGTCAATTTTTTTTGTGTTAATCTCACTTTGAAATTGTTATTCGCGGTTTGAAATTGCTATTCTCACTTTTGAATCATTACTGTCATTCTGAAGTGGCAAAAGCTCCCTTTGACAGTATTAATGTTTCTTTGAAATGACAAGGCCTCACTTTAAAGTGACATGTGCAGATTTAGATTACATATAATGTAGCTTGCCATTTTATTTTCAATACTGAATATCCACAGCAACTATTACCATAAATAAAAACAAAATATTAACTTTATGTCATCACTTTATAGTTTTCTTTGGCTATGATAATGGGGATGTTATAGTCACTTGGTGCCTAAACTTAGTACTAAGACAGCTTTGTAAAGTAGTTTTGTGGTCTTCCTATGCAATAATAATTTTATTTGATTTATGAAAATGTTCATACCATCATGACTGGAATTTAGCTTTTATTGATTTACATTCAGTGGCCACTTAAATAAACTTTACATCAGTCAGTCAGTCCATCCTTTGCATGTTTGCACAACACCAGTATTCAATTCTCCTCTATCAATTTCTATCAGTAGCATGATCTTTGTCACTTCAGTTTAGTTGACAACCTTCAGACACAACTAAAATGCTGAATGTCTTGTGTCCCTTGGTCTTCCTTGTATTCTCCATCTCCCTTTTGGTGTCCATCTCAATGCTATTTTGATATACTGATAATCTGGATGCTGCAGGAAATGCCCAGTCAGTCATATTTTTTAATCTGTAATCACAATATTTGATACTCTTCATAAGGCTTTACTCTTGATGTGATCATAATATAATACTTGGGATTTTCTTCAACTATGTGAAAATCATTAATATTTTGATATTTTCAGTTTTCTTCCATGTTTTATTTGCATATTATACTACTGATGGTGTGATGGAATTGGGCTGGTGGACATTGATGTTCGTGTCCAGTTTATCCATGGACCAGATTTTGTACATTTGCCAGAATATTGCTGTTGCCTTTCTTATGTTGTATTTGACATTAGTTACCATCTTCATATTTTTACAGACTACTTCCAATGTATGTAAATCATTTCCAATCTATGACAGTTGCTTTGTTATATTGGCTTGAACTAAATCCAGGAACACACTATATGCTAACTAATTTTCAATTAAAAAAAATGTTTTAAAGAATTATTTGACTTTTTAGTCATTTTTGTTTTTGCATTTCATAATACTTAAGAATAATATTTAATGAAAGTTTCTTATTGTATCTGAAATCATCCAGCCTTTCAGCCAGATACCTTCCTAAATGACCATAATCTATTACAGCTGGTCATATTCTGCATATTGAAATGATAACAAATGTAATATCTTAATTTATAGAACACTATAAATTTTAGAATCTTTCATAACACAATTTATATATGACTAGCAGTATCGCCCGGCGTTGCTCAGGTTTGTAAGGGAAATAACTATAAAGCATTTTTAGAGAGTTATAGCCAAAAAATAGCAAAAAAATGGAAAAAAAGGATGGTAAATTTTTTTGAGAGTTAAAAAAGGTGGAGTTGCGTCCCCTAGACAGTTTGTGTTTTGTGTTTCTGATTCTGGACCCCATGTCGAATTTATCGATTTTTTTCAGAACTGGGGGAACTTTTCAAAATTTTCGCTGCGTTAGTTTTGAATTATGACATTGGGCTATGTGTGTGTCAAGTTTCATCAGAATCGGTTGAAAGCCGTGGTCAGGGTGAGGGTACAAGCAAACAGACACACAGAAACACGCTCAGACAAACTGCCGTTTATATAGAGAGAGATAACTGCATTCTCATTCTTACAAAGATAAAACAATATACAAAGCACTATATATGAATCAAAACCAAAAGGGGCGAAAACATTTTCAGTTTTTATTTCTGATACCCTTAATTACTTTGATTGATAATCTGTTCAAAGAATAATTTACTTAAATCTTTCTGGCTTGTCAAAACAAAAAAAAAAAAAAAATTGATGTACCAATGATAAATGATTTTCATGTGTAATTCAATTATCTTTGTTGTATAGTCTTTCAAAAATTTGAAACACCTTGTAAATTTATTTCATCATCTCTTAAATAGGCTCAATTTCGATCTATATTTAAATATTCTGAGTTGTATTTTGAAAGTATAAGTCTAAGATACATTTTATTATTTATTTGCATATTTGCTAATATAACTTTTTTGCACTTCATTGAACAATAATCGATTTTGCTTTTACTGTCACTGTTGTAATTTTCTTTGGCTCTTTTTCTCTTTTTAAATATTAATCTGAAAATGGACCTTTCTTGATGGACATTGTAGAGTGGTTAAATGTTTATATATTCGGCAGATACTTCACTATTAACAAAAACCAAAACAAAATATTATATAAAATAACAACTTTTTCATTAGTAATTTTTTGCTCATGAATATAATTGGCCACTAAGGGAGTCTCAACTCTGAATCAGAATATGCTGTTTTGGTCTGAATCAAATTGGTTATGATGCTTGCATCATTTGATAAATCATTGCACTTTTTTTTATTAATGGCATCATTCTTAGCTTGGATCATCTGTGTGAAACTTCTTTAAATTTTAATATTCTATATAAGTTAGAATAGTTTATTTTTCTATTAGTTGTTATAAAATAAACATGAGCAAAGCAAAAGAAATTAACTTGCAACTTAATAACATATTTATTATATCTAACTTGAAAGACTTTTGTATATAAATACTTATTCATTTCTTCTGGTTTACTTGGTGAGATAATCATGATTCTGGAATTGTAAGACACTATACCATGAATATCATTAAAAAATTTTCACTGGTCAGTATCTGGGTAAAGTCAAGTAGAATGGGAATTACAGAATGAATAAGGCAGGTACAAAATTGGGCGTGTTTGTTTCTTGTTATCTTTTGTTATAATTCCCAGTTAAAAGTAAAGATGAAAAATCATTCATTCTCTTTTCTATCTACCTTATTCTTTTTTAGTTGCTACTTTTCTCTCTCACTCCAGGAAAGATTATTTTGCTAAATACGTTTTTTGCTCTAAATTAGCTATATCTTCTTCACAAACTATAACTTTTCTCTTTTCTTATGAATACATAAACAGTTAATTATATAATATATCATGGATGGAGTTCATTTTTATTATTAGCAATATTTTAATATCCTTTTGTCTATATTCTTTTGTGTCTGCTATACAGCACATCACTATTTATCTTGGTCATTTGTCACCGTTTCTGTGAGACTTAGTATCCTAATATATTTGCCTTCTTCACCTCACATTAACTGTCCTTTCAATACCTTCCACTAAGAGTACACTAGACATCTTTTTACCTAGCACCCATCAAATATTTGCAGTGCATCTATAGCAGAAAGTTCAACCATCTCTCTTGTCCATATTGCCTAGTTATTCACTCTGGTCACTTGTGCTTTGTCTTCAAAGCAGGTTAACATTATACATTGAATAGATCATACTTAACCCATTTCCCTCTGATCTTTACTGATTTTTCACACTCTCTGCCTATGACTCACTTTCTTGCTCACCATTATACAGCTATTATATACTTAGATAAAACTTTTTCATGTTTGAATAGGAAATCTATACATCTAGTTATAAAATAGAAATACAATTGCCTGAATAACTAGCAAATGTGATATAGAGAAATGAATGTAAATCTGTGTGTGCATGAGAGAAAAAGGGGGAGGGAGGGGTAATATACTTGTTTCCTGAATCTGATTAATGCAAGTAAATTCCAAGATGTTACACTTTCTATAAAATAAAGATGGGTTTACTTAATTATAATATTACTAATTTGCTATACAGTGTTGAGTCTCCACAGTTACAGTATCAAAATATATTTTGTAGTTTCTAATTCACTCTTTTACTCTTTTACTTGTATCATGCTGGAGCACCACCTTTAGTTGAACAAATCAACCAAGGACTTATTCTTTGTAAGCCTAGTCCTTATTCTGTTGGTCTCTGTTGCCAAACCACTAAGTTATGGTAATGTAAACACACCAGCATCAGTTGTCAAGCAATGGTGGGGAGGACAAGCACAGACACACAAATACATACTCACACACACATATATATATATATACACACACACATATATATCATCATCATCATTTAACGTCTGCTTTCCATGCTAGCATGGGTTGGATGATTTGACTGAGGACTGGCGAACCAGATGGCTGTACCAGACTCTATTCTTGATCTGACAGAGTTTCTATAGCTGGATGCCCTACCTAATGCCAACCACTCCGAGAGTGTTGCGGGTGATTTTACGTGCCACTGGCATGAGGACCAGTCAGAAGGTACTGGCAACTGCCACGCTCAAATGGTCTTTTTTATGTGCCACCTGCATAGGAGCCAGTCCAGTGGCACTGGCAACAACCTCGCTCGAACACAACATGCTTCTTTCAGTTTCTGTCTACCAAATCCACTCACAAGGCTTTGGTCAGCCCAAGGCTATAGTAGAAGACACTTACCCAAGGTGCCACAGAGTGGGACTGAGCCATATGGTTGGGAAGCAAGTTTCTTACCACATCCACTCCTGCACCTATTTTCTTACATCAAAATTTTATAAGAAATGTCAATTTCAAGTATACTATGATTTCACATCAATGCTGTTTATTATGGGTGTCTCAAGTTGGTTCAGTCTGAAGAGGAAGATGGAAAAAAATGATGTAGTATGTGATGTCAAAGTTCAAGATGCTGGCCCTCACAGATAAAAATGATAATGGACTGTTAGGAAGGAAGAATAATGACATGAACCCTGACATTTTTGTCCAGCTAAGAGAGAAGAGACGTTAAAATGATGTTTATATTTCCTTATGTGAGATATTTCCCTATAATCTGACCGATTGTTCTTTTAGGATTTCTTTTGTAATTTTGAAGTTAAAGTAAATAAAATATTCTTATGAATTGAACATAATTCAATCCTTATACATCTTCTTGGATTTAAATCCTTTGAATCAATTCTGGATTTCATCAATGTGAAATTGTGAAGCTAATCTCTTAAGAAATAGTGTCGAATAAATGATCAGATATTGTGCATATTATGTTGTTAGATGATAAATTGTTATAAAAAGGAAAGGGAAAATAAACTAAAGGTAAAGAAAAACAACTTTTTTCCTAATGGATATGTATAGTGAATTGAATCTAGTATATTACCAGTTCTTATTTTATCAATGCTGAAATAAATCAAGTCTAGAACTCATCAAACATATGAAAATAAAAACTACTCTCAATGAAACACATTTATGATATAAACTTTCTTAACCCTTATTGTGATACAAAAACTTTTTAATTCTTATTTGAGCTAGTGTTGTAGCTGAGCTAGGCTCATAAGGCCAGTTTCCTATATTCCATAGCATATATATCCCCCACCTAGACAAGGTGCTGGTCCTTTGCAAGATTATCCATTTTTGCCAGCTGAGTGGAATACTGTGACATGAAATTAAATATTTTGCTCAAGAACACTGCTCAGGAACACTTTGATTGCCAGTCCAGGTATTGAAATCACAATATTATGATCATGAGTGCAACACCCTAACCACTGAGCCACAGACCTCCATGTTGTAGTTATTTATTATACACAATGGTACTTTACAGTATTTGTTCTGCATTGCTGAGTGGCCCCTAAAATATCATTCCAAATATTTTTATATGTACAATTTGGCTTCAAGTATCTATTTAAAAGCCTTTATGCAGGGAAAGTTGACTGATACAACAGCAACCTACTTAGATGATTTGTCTGTTATTCACTTCATTTTACAGAACTTGTAGAAAAATACTAACCCATATATCCTGTGATTTACCTAATAATTAGTAATTAGTTTATATTTAAAATAATGCCTATATATTTCAAGCGTGGTTGTTGCCAGTGCTGCTGGACTGGCTCCCATGCAGGTAGCACATAAAAAAACACCTTTTGAGCATGGTCGTTGCCAGAACTGCCTGACTGAACCTCGTGCCGGTGGCATGCAAAAGCACCCACTACACTCTTGGAGTGGTTGGCATTAGGAAGGGCATCCAGCTGTAGAAACTTTGCCAGATCAGATTGAGCCTGGTGCAGCCTTCTGGCTCACCAGTCCTCAGTCAAACCATCCAACCCATTCCAGCATGGAAAGCAGACATTAAACGATGATGAAGATGATGATGATATTTGTGTCTAGCATTACATGTACATTATTTGTATATTAAAAATACACTATACCCACTCAGTGCTAGATAGAAATGAACTTGGCATTACATTCAAATAAGTTACGCAAGGTGATATATTTTATTGAGAGTACAAAATATCTGTCTCTTGCAACATATAAAATAATTTACAAAGAAATAGAATTGAATTAAAAGAATTCCAGTTTGGGATATTGAACTGGTAAAAGATATCCAAATAGAATTTCCCATACAATTATATTTAAAAATGAATTTATAATATGAAAAACTGATAAGTGTAATTTAAAGAAGGAAATTGTTACATATGGATAGAATATTCATGAAATGATTAGGTTTATGTAAAAGAATATTAAAAGATTTGTAGTTTAGTAAAAAAAAAAAGACTTAAAGCTTAGGTCATAATCAGCTTAGTTTTAGAAATATTCAGTATTTTATGGCAAAAGCCTTGGGTATATAAAGGTTAAATCATTTAAATGTTAACCAAATAGCGGTGAAAATTGAGTGAAAAAATACTTGCTGAAATAACTTGGACTTGGGAATTCATTTCCAAATTTCAACATAGAGCACTAAAGATGATAGTGCTCCACATAGAATCTAATAAAAATGTAAGGGGAAAATGTGAATCATGAAAGGTACGCTAGTTTTCAAGTTTAGCATTTTAAAGGGATATTTAGAATGTATGATCATAAATGACTGGAAGAGAAGAGTGCAATATAATTGAAATCTTACATTGTTTTTTTATAAAAAAAATACCTGTAAAAGGCTTGAGTTTTTTAATATCTACTCTGTTAAGTTTTAGTTTCAATGTTACCTGGCTTTCTAGAAGACATCATGTTTTATATTTCCTCATGCAAAATAAGCTGGGGAAAAGTTTATATAATGAAATTTCAAAAAGAGTATCAAAAACAAAAGAAGCCAGAATATTTATGAATAATTTTAGAATTTGAGAAGAGTGGTTTATGTAAATACTAAAAGCAAAATGTGAGCAACGTTATGTTGCCTACTACTATATTTTATATACATCCTGCTACTGTACACACACTCCTATTCTTCTGGACTAACAAATGAGAGAAGGCACACTCAATACATAAAACTGGTGACACTGTTGATATCACAAAAAAGATTACATCAACCAAGAAATTTTGAAAAGAACTAATAAAATCAATCAACAAGCTGCCTAATATGTATATATATATATATATATGTATATATATATATTGTTGTTGGCATCCTTTTTGTCTCGGGAGACAATGGAGTTGTGCATAGAATAATCTAGTCCGGCTTTTACATTTCATGTCCTAATACATCTCCTGCTGTGGCTGTTTAGTCCTATCCTGGACAAACACTCCCTCTGGCAGGTGCTGCAAATGAGCAAACACTTTTCCTGGCTGGTTGTAATGTCATAGTTTCTTGTTGACATCTTTTCTTGTCTTTCCATTTCCTCTCTCTCTCTGTGTCACTCCTTTGTGTTCCCTCTTTTACAGTATGTCACCAATCTCCATGGTTGCTGGCAACTGCTTCCCAGTTGCTAATATTGATGTTGCAGGCCTTCATGTCCCTTTTGCAAACATCCTTGTATCGTAAGAACGGTCTTCCCAAAGACCTAGTGCCCCTAGCAAGCTCTCCATAGAGTATGTCCTTGGGGATTCTGCCATCTTCCATATGGCTAACATAAATATATATATATATCATTGCTATTATGCAAAAGTGTCAGAAAATGAGAACATAGTTTCACTGTTCCTTAGCAAAACCATTGTACTACACTTTGACAATTTTTGATATCTTGGCATTGGAAGCAGCTGGAGATACAATAGTTTGACCAAAAGAACCGGCTATTGCAAGCAAAAATAAATATTAAAAGAAATACTTTTAGCCAAATTTTGAACCTACATCAGTTTAACATTATAGCAACGGTATATATATATATATATATTGAGAGAGAGAGAGAGAGACATATGTGTGTGTGTATGTCTGTCAGTCTCTCTCTCTCTCTCTCTCTCTATATATATATATATATATATATATATATATATACATACATACATATATATATATATATATATATATATATATATGTACATACATACATACATACATACATATATATATATATATATATATATGTACATACATACATACATACATACATATATATATATATATATATATATGTATATGCACACCATGGCATATACATATATATATATATCTATATGGTTCAGTCCCCTGTGTGGCACCTTGGGCAAGTGACTTCTTCTACAGCCTCGGGCCAACCAAAGCCTCGTGAGTGAATTTGATAGACAGAAATGGAAAGAAGCCCATTGTATATATATATGTGTGTGTGTTTGTCCCCCACATTGCATGACAACCGATGTTGGTGTGTTTACATCCCCGTAACTATGTGATTTGACAGAAGAGACCGTTAGAATGAGTACTAGGCTTACAAAGAATAACTCCTGGGGTCGATTATATATATAATACCTTTGTCAGTCCATTGTTACAATAGGATTCAAAATGTTTAGCTTTGAGATGAAACATAACTCATCTGACATTGGATAACATATGACTGTCTGTACCACATTAACTGTTGTGATTCCTCATTGAGCACAAGGGAGGAGACCTGTATATTTTGATGCATTCAAATCTTTAGATTCTGGTACTGTGTGTCTTTAAACTCAATGTAAGCAATTTAGAACTCATTACTAGAGTTTCCTTCTGAATTGCAATTTCATTTCACCATCTCAGGATGTAAAATGTATTAGTAGAAAATAATAAAAATGTATAATAATATGACCAAGGAGGGAAAAGTAGATTATAGATATTGAGACAATGTCATATATGTGATTTTGTGGTCTAAAGCTTAATGACATTTGATAAACTGTAACCAAAGAACAATAAATTCAAATAGTTCAAAATATAAGAGATCTTGTCAGTCAAACTTCTCTTCCATTAAAATTGTTGATTTTCATACATCCTAACAGTCAACAAACTCCTTGTTTCAGAGGTAGGCATAATTAATGAAATGTAATGCATTAATGGAAACAGCAAAGAGTAACCACAAATTTTCCTCAAACCTAAATTAAGTATAAAGAATTCAATTTTCCTTGTTGGAAATAAAATTAAGAACAATCATGTCCAGTCGTATATTTGTATATTTTTAAAATGTCCAACAGCATATGGAGACCAGCCAAAACTTACTGTTTTGAATAGATTGAAAATTAAATTGACCTTCGATAAAAGAAGAGTATATCATGTGTTACATAATATATATTTGTTGATAAATTTACTGTCTGTTAAATTTTGAATAATTAACTGCATTATTTTTAAACAAACTTTATAAAGCTTAAGTTTATTCTGTTTTTCATGTATACAAACCTGTTCTTTGAAGAATTTTGTTCTTTCACAAGTTCAATTTTTAAAGAATTATCATATTTCAAATAAATAATATACTAGAAAAGACTTTGAATAGTATGTAAAAATAATATATATAGGCACAAGCACTCAGAATATATATGGGAACATATATATGCTCACCCCCACCACACACACACAGTCACAAATAATATGCAACTGTTAGTTGGTGTACTTATACGTACATGTATATAATTGTTGATTGTTGCATTTAATATCATTTCACAATGGAAATAACTAATGAGACTTTTCTGCCACATAGTTAATACTTTTGATCAGAATAGAATAATAGCAGCCAAGCATATATATATATATATATATATATATATAGATAGATATACACATATATATAATGTACACACACACATACACACACAAATGCCATTCATCAAGAAAATACAAAACAGGAATTACTTTGATTCATTAGACAACTATTGAAAATGCTCACCTTTTAAAAGAATTTTATTTCAAATGATATGTTTCCTTAGTAAAAATTCCCCATGAATTAGTCTTTAATGAGAAAGATGTTTATAAATTTATTGAACATGATCATTGACGGGAATAGAGAAATAAGAAAATGTCGAAAGAAGTAATAATAGTAGAAGGTAGCCAACTAAAATCATTGTTCGTAAGTAAAAAGAGAATGATGAAACAATTGAGTCAATTGCTAACACAGTTATTGTCATTTTGTTTATTATATTGAACAGACACTAGTGAAAGTGTTCATACCTAAAATGATTTTTGAAAGATGTTGTAATTGTGAATGAATATTTTCTAAATAGCTTTTCTGCTATTTAAAAGTTGAGCTAATTTAGAATTCTTTAATAGTTTATTTTTAAAGAGAAGAAAATACACATATTGTTTGAATCACTGAAATTTATTATCATTATTTCATTTTTTTTGTCATATAGAATAAAAGTAATTTATTTTGTTTCATACTTCTTTGAGTTTAGATTTTAAAATATTGGGTGCTGTTAGAGTTCAAATTATAAGTTAAATTTTCAAACCCAAAGAGAATAAAAACTAGAAAAACATACTTAATTCAACTTTAGTTTGTATGTCAATATTGCTTTAATAAAAACAAAGTTAGATACCATTCTTAGTATGATTTCAGTTTCTTTAAGTAAAAGAATATTTCAGTTATCACTGCTCTTATTTAATATTATCCAATTTTGTTTTTGTTTGGAAAATACCAGCCTTTTCTGGACCCTCTTTATTAGTTCTGTAAAATATTAGGAAATATTAGAAATGTTTTGGATGCTAAATCATGGTTATATGTAACGTTGAGGTTAAAGCAGGATGTTTTTATACAGTTTAAATAGCATATTGTTAATGTCTATTCTTCTACACCCAATCTATACTTTTCAAGCCTTCTCCACAAGTTTTCTCTGTACAACCATTGCCTCTTTCACTTTTCTAACTATGACACTATTTCCTCAGCTGCTGTAATCCTATGAGAACAGAACTGCACATATTCCATCCCACATTTTGTGCTACCAGTTATCCCAGTCTCTAGAACCACTTCCCTTGCCACCCACCCTGCACTCCCATCACCATCTCTTATCGCCACTTATTCCACTGAATGCTCCTTTTCTTGTTATTGATGCCCCTCCTTGTTTTGTCACTCATTGTATCCGGCCTTATATACCTTTGTCTTTGTCATTGTTCATTTTCTCTCTCTCTCACATTTCTCCCTACTTCTCATCTATTTATGGTTTTATGATACTGTTGCTCTCCACCTCCCCCTTTCATGTATTGCTACCTGTCACCTCTTCTTTCCTGACCTTCTATTATTTTCTTTTACCTATCCCTAAACTGAGATTCTGTATTAATCTCTCTGACACCCTGCATTGACAATTTCAGCAATCTTTCTCAATACTGCATCTCTACTCTATCAAGGAATCTTGTCTTGCAATTTACTTGGTGATCACATGAATAATGGTGCCATGAACAAAAGCACCCGGTACAGTCTGTACAGTGATTGCATTAGAAAGGGCATCAAGCCATAAAAACCATACCAGAGCAGATTTTGGAACCCAACAGTCCTCTGGCTCATCAGATCCTATTAAATTATCCAACCATACTAATACAGACTATAGAAACTAAATGATGATGATGATGATGATGTTTCATCCCTTTGCATTCAAGTAATCAGCTATCGTTTCACACCAATGCCATGTTGGTGATACAATAAAAATTTAAAGTTCTGTTTTATTTTTAAAATATCAGTACACCAATGCATGAAATTAGTTTGTAAAAGGAAGAATTAATATGATATTGTTATATGGATGCAATGGCATAGCTATTAGGTAATTAGTTTTAAATGCTTTCATGGTTTGATGTTCTGCAGTAAAATATTTTTAGTAAAAATATATATTTATTTTCTTACTTTGTTTTTGCATTATAAACTATAGCTCATATTCTACTTAGCATAACAGATATCATTTACATTGCATCCAGAAATTAGGCCTTCAAAATTATGCAACTTATTTTACATATCAGGTAGTGTTAATGTTATATTAATTCTCATCAGCTATCACAGTTCATAAAAGTTGTAATTAAATGTATACTTATTGTAATATATGCCTAGCATGTATTCTCTGCATTAGATTGGTCAAATAGCATTTGTATAATCAATGAAATGCTGCAATTGGTGAGATAGTTTAGTTATATTGCAATTTATATCACTGTATCCAAATTTATTATGAAACCAAATACTTTAATCAGTAAAATTCCTAAATTGGAATGAATTTGTGTGCCATGAAGAGATGTAAATCCTTGAAATTTTCTCTTTTGATGAAGTGCTTTGATCAAAGCATTCAGAATTTTGTTTCTTCAATTGGATACAATGTATTCATATTACATAAATTCGCTAAATGATGTTTGCCAACATAGACTGCCACTAATGTCTTCAGGTCTTTGTCTTTAGTTTCTGTTTATTAGTAAATTCAAGATGGAGTTTTAAATGACAGTTATTTCTATGCTCCAGATTAATAATGTAATGATTTTGATGAACGAATGTAGAGATGCTGTGCTAGTGTATACACTTCTGTATTTTATATGTTATTGCATAATGGAATTATTGGTGACTAATGTTTATACTTTTTTCTATTAAACATTCCTTATATTTTGACAGAACTAGCCAGAGTTATTACCTAATTTTTTGAACAAAATTATAAAATTATTATTTTACAAAGAATAACTGTTGGCTGAATAAATTTGTTACAGAAATGTTAATAAATTTACTAAGAATTCTTAAATGCTATTTTAAACAAAAACCATGAAATGAACACAAAGTACAAAGTAACTCAAATATACCAGGAATATTTCAGGGATATTGTAAATTTTCATGTGACGAATCTGATAGTATGCTATTCACTGTTTGAGAAGCAAATTATTGATCATGATGTTGTTTGATGCTGATTGCGCAGAAGCTTTGTGTGGGATGACTCCCAGTGTGTTTAATGCTTGGTCTTTTCTGTCTAATTACTATTGCCAACCAAATGTAAATAGGCAATTAGAACATACAATAATTAGAAATCACACTACTGGGAGATAATTTTGTAGTTAATAACTTGACTTCATTTACATTGAAATTAGCCAACTAGTCTTGAAAATGCTACTTGAATGTAACCTGTCTTAGATCCCCATATACACATTTTCACACAAGCAAATCAATGGCTAACAACTTTTCTTTAAGAAATGTTTCATTAAAAATAAAACTAAGTGGAAATTATATTTATTGATTTTTTTTTAACTGTTAACTCTTATGAATAACCTTGCTTAAAGTTGGAATGATAATTTCCCAAGATTCAAGTAATGCTCTTTTTTTTTTCCAAATTTGCTTTATGACATCTTCATCATTATCATAACTACTTCATTTGTTTGACAGTTATAGATGTGAAAGTCTGTACTGGTTTCATTGTTACATTTAGATACACTGCAAAGAATTAAAAAAAGTTTTTATTTTAAAATTCTACCTTCTTTCGTGCTTATATTACATACTATTAAACTGTGTTATTTGACGAGTTAGAATTTACTATTTATAGAATATCATTCCCCTTCAAATAAATACACTCTTTACATTTCACTCAAGATCCAGTGTCTGTATCCACTCAATTTCTCAGCTGAAGATCCTTAAACTCAACTGATTTGAAAAAGTTAGAGCTGCCACTTGTTTCTTCGGTTAACCTTTTTCTCTCAGCTTTGCCATAAGAACTGTCTCTTTCAGGCATAATGTTTAAGAAAACTTGCCCCGGGTTAAGGCTGGTATGATAAATATCTCAACCAGATGATTAGCTAAGATCAAAAGCTGCTTATCTCTATTATCTGCTGCATTTCTATTTAAGGTTTGTTTGATTACTTTTTGTAGTAAGTAGAATGAAAAGAAATATGTTATTTTCTGCAAGTATTGTTTATTTCATTTTAACTTCAATACTATTATAAGACAGAAAATCATAAGTCAAGAAACAGAATTCTGCTATTTTGACTATTCTGTATGTTATCACTCTCAAACGAATGATAAGTGCTGGACATGTTGCAAATATTTTAAAGAAACAGACTACTGTAGTTTTCCTGAAGCAGGCTAGATGATCACTCAAGATTTAGCTATTGATGTATCAATAGATATATCCATCATGTTTTTTTTACTTTCATTTTAAATCTTGTATTTTGGGAGTGATATTTTCAGGTTGCTAATCACTGCTTCAGTGCATTTCCAATAACAAGAGTGACAAGGGAATATCTGTGTCAACTCAGGCAAAATAAATGCTTGAAGGTACTTTTGTTTGGATACACTGATTTATCAGCTTTCTCATGGACTTCTTTCTCTGATATACCTTGGCAAAAATATACCTTAAAGCTGATATTAAAAGGACATTTCTGCTATTTTGCGCATGGATAAAATAAATAAATATATGATAAATAAAGAACAATTACAAAGTGAGTCCTGAAATGCTTCGGCATTTAGAGGCAAGCACAATAAGAACAATTAATGTAATTAAGCTGCATAAAAAAAAATAAATGTCTCCCTCTCTATAGGAAGGTAACAAAAAATACAAACGTGAAGTTAGCAAACACTTAAAATGAATGAAATAAGAGAGTGAAAAACAAAGTGCAACATCAAATAAAATGAAAATGTAATTTAAAATATAATAAATGTGAAATAATCAACACCTGATTTGAAGGTACCCAATTCTCACAAAGATAATATATGGACAGATAATACTAGTTAGTTAACTATATCTATTAAACACTGCAGATATTCCCACATAAAGCTGTGCACAAGTGATATAAGCTCACAAGAAATACATTTGACAATGAAGAGTGGGAGAAAAAATTAGTGTTGCTAAGTGAGCCTATTTTAAATTTGTGGCTTCAGGTTGATAGCAAGAACTGAGAGAAGGCACTTTTCTTTGGTTTGGGATTTTGTGTATAGGGTGTCTCAGTGAAACCATTTCCCTTCAAGAAGTGAAGTGAAAGTAGCAGGTGCTTGATCTGGCCATATATATTCTAGGACAAAGCAAAATGATCAGGTGGTAGTTTACCAACAAAATAATCCTTATGATCATCATTATCGTCATCAATTAATGTCTGTTAGCCATTACTAACATGGGTTGGACAGTTTGACTGAAAACTGGTAATCTGGGAAGCTGTACAAGGTTCCAATCTGATTTGGCATGGTTTCCACAGCTGGATGTCCTTCCTGATGCTAACCACTCCAAGAGTGTAATGGGTGCTTTTTACGTGCCACTGGCACAAGTGCCATTTACTAGACACCTGCATTAGTCACAGCTACGATCTCATTTGGCTTGACAGGTCTTTTGTACTGATGTTTTGGGTTGACAACAACAGCAACAACAATGACAACAACAATAATAATCTTTTCTACTCTAGGCACAAAGCAGGAAATTTTGTGGGAGAGGGTTAGTCGATTTTATTGACCTTAGTACATGACTGGTATTTATTTTATTAGCCCTGAAAGGATGAAAAGCAATGTCAGTCTCAGTAGAATTTGAAATCAGGCTGTAAAGACAGATGAAATGCTACTAAGCATTTTGTCCAGTAGGTGCTTTTTGAATGATGAAACATGATACAGATAAATACAAAATCAAACTCTCAGGATTTATACAACACTGACAAACTAAAATTATTAGGCCCTACATGTGTATATTATATAATGTGCTTCCACTAAATTTGGAAAATTGCAAATCAGATACAGCATTGTACCAAAGGCTCATAGTGATGCACTCATTTGTGCTGTGAAAGTATGACTATTGGAATAAAAATAATAGTAAAACATTTAAAAAAATAGTAATAGTTGCTTTTAATTATAGGCATAAGACCTGTTGAGTCAAGTGAAGTCATTTTTGTGACCGATGCCAGTACTGCCTGATTGGCACCCATGCCAGTAGCATGTAAAAAGCACCATTCGAGCGTGGTTGATACCAGTGCCACGTGACTGGTCCTGTGTTGGTGGCATGTAAAAGGCACCATTTGAGTGTGGTTGTTGCCAGTGCTGCCTGACTGGCTCCTGTGCCAGTAGCATGTAAAAAGCACCATTCAAACGTAGTCGATGTCAGAACCACCTGACTTGCTCTCGTGCTGGTGGCACGTAAAAAGCACCCACTATACTCTCAGAGTAGTTGGTGTTAGGAAGGGTATCCACCTGTAGAAACTTTGCCAGATCAGATTGAAGCCTGGTGCAGCCTTCTGGCTTGTCAGCACTCAGTCAAACTGTTCAACCCATGCCAGCACAGAAAGTGGATGTTAAACGACGATTGTGATGATGATGATAAGGTATGTAATTTTGAGAAGAGAGGTTAAGTTGATACTATCAATCCCATTATTTGACTGGTACTTTATGGAACCTGAAAGGAAGTATGGGGAAAGTTGACTCTTGCCAACTCAGAATGTTTGAACTTAGAATGTTTGGGCCCATAACAAATACAACAAGGCATTTCTCATATTCTATAATGATACCATCCATCCACCATTCTAATAATGATAATAATAATGGTTTAAATTTTTCCACAAGGGCAACAATTTTGGGGGCAGGAATGAGTTGATTACATCAACCCATGTGTCCAACTGGTACTTATTTTATCAACCCTGAAAGGATGAAAGGCAAAGTTGACCCTGGCAGCATTTGAACTCAGAGCGTAATGTCAGTTGAAATACTGCTAAGCATTTTGCCTAGCATGCTAGCGATTCTGCCAGCTCGCTGCCCTTTGATAATAATAACAATAATGATAATGGTGGTGAGGAAGATTTCTTATATAGTCACATAATTTTCAAAGTGTTACCAAATACTTTTTCAAAAGTGAAAGTGTTAACTTTTCAGGATTGTCACAGAATATTTTTCAAAATTTCAACTGACATTTGTTGTTTCATATTTGTTTGGATAAAATATTCTCATCAGTGACTGTCTAAAAGTAATTATTTAAAAATGACATAAGAGGCTGAAAAGATAAAAATGAAGTGTCTATCAGCCATTTTTTAAAACTTAAAATTTTGTATTTGTGTGTCATTTACTTCTTTGCCATATAACTTATGCAAGAGAGAATACTTTCTCAGTAAAAGATATTGGATATCTTGATAATTTTTATTTTACCTTTCAGTACTGTATAAAATGTGTATGTGTGATTAAAACATTGGTGTTGATTTTGATTGGTTATTCCCTTGGAATTATGGCTAAATAGACTTCGCATTTTTGATTAATTGAATTACTTTTTGCTTTTTATTCCTTATATCTCTATTTCCTTTTATTATGTAATTTTTAATTTTGATATTGCATTGAAGTTGCAAATTGTATTTCTCATCACTTTCTGCCAGAGAATATCCATTAATAATATATTTTAGCTAATTGACTGAAAAGAGAAGCATTTCATGTTAAATGCTATAAAAGATATAAAAAGCAAACAAGATCAATGTAAAATTTACATGCAAAGTTCAAGCTTTGTGTTAATAAGAATGATAAAGGGCAAGAAACTAACAAGAAGTGAAAACATTTACAGAACATTCTGAATACTTTTTTCTAGAAAATATGGCTAATTAGCTAATGTACACTAACATGAATAAATGTAGTGTACTGCAGAATGCTAAAGTATATAATAATATCAAGTTCAAATTGGAAACAAAGAACTATTGAAGCAAGGAAGTACTTCAACAAAATGGAGTGTGAATTATGTTTTATTATAGAATTTAGTAACTCAAATGAAAGGTTTGAAACTTTTAGTCATTTTGCCTAAAAATGATATTCCATGGGCTGTGAGAATACATTTTATTGTTATATAAAAAAAATATGGCCATAATTTTCTTATGAATATCTGCAGCTTGTTAAAAACAAAAAGGCCACTAATGTTCAGTTATATCAAGTAATCCTGATTATAGTGTATGAAGAAACTTAATGTTGCATTACTTCATGCAGTAAATGGTTGCATAAAAAACACCCTGGAATATTTTGTTTTTGTAATTATTTAGATGCACTGGAGTAGCTAATAGCATGTTCAGTCATAGTCTGTCATTTACTTCTCTGACTGTTCTTTGTTGTTGTGGGTCATATTGTCTCAACTATTTTAAAATGTAGTTCTAATTTTAAGAATGATACATGTTAAGAGAGATTTGGATTCTATGTTAAGTAGTGAATTGTGAATAACCCAAGAATCATCAGCATGCTGGGCAAAATGTTTAGTGGCATTTCATCAATCTTCATGTTCTGAGTTCCAATTCTACCAAGGTTGACTTTGCCTTTCATCCTTTTGGGGTCAGTAAAATGAGTACCAGTTGAATACTAAGGTTGATATAATTGACTTATCCTTTCCTCCAAAATTGCTGGCCTTGCACCAAAATTTGAAGTCTGTATTTATGTAGGCTTTAATCTACTAATAGATCTACTGACATCCACTGGCAGGTTGTAGAGGTAGTAATTTACAAGGGTATTTATAACAATGATAGCAGATAGTAATTGTAGCATCTTGAATAAATACTTCATTATAAACTGAGGTTTTCTATAATACAGTATTTGCATAAAACTATTATAGCATTCCCCAAACTCAGTAAAAGTATAAAGTTATATATGTTCATTTATACATATGTAGTTCTCTTTGATATATACTATACACTCCATGTACATTATATGTACGGGAAAACTACATATTATAAACTATATATGTACATCATTATCAAAGCAATATTACTTTCAATGTTTTAAATGTAATCGGGCAATATAAAAAAATTGAAGTGTAATTGTATCCCTCAGTAGGTCTTATAATATGAAAACAACCTAGCACTAATTCTGTCTGTAGACAGTTCTTAGTTTGTTATATTTTATTAATGTTGTATATTAATGCTGGATTAGGATTTAAGGTAGACAAGTCAAAGCAGTTCATAGAAATATATCTTCCAGCATACAAGTCCACATAGTATAAACCTGTAGTGTAAACATTCAAACACCATCACTTTATTTCCATATCCTGCTGTATTTCACATGGAACTTTTTTTTTTTGGGTAAATTGACCTACCTTCTTTTGGTTTTTTGCTGTAAATTTTGTCTGAAAAAATTCCATTTGTATGCCAGAAAATATAGTTTTGATACATTTATTTGGGTGAAACATTTTTGTCACACCTACATTAGCTTTATTGGAGATCTTTCTTAAAGGAGCTGAGTCTCTAATATCTAGAAATTGCCTGTCAGTATGAGTATTCATTTAAGTAGAGTTAATTGTTAAGAGTTATGACCACAATTCATGTAAACTAATCTCATAACCTAGAAACTGATGGCCTTAGTTGAAAATTTACATTTATCATTTTTAAGTGTTATTAGATTTTCAAGTAATTTTTAATTATTTAGATAAACCTTTATGTTCCTCATTGGTCTCACCTCATATGGTGATATAATTTAAATAGATGTAACTTCCCCTTGTTTTCATAAACAAGATTTCCTATAATTCATTGGAAACATGCAACACTGTTAAGAACATATACTTGCACTCATTAAACTGAGCCACTTGGCCTGATAATACAGTATTTGAGCTTACTGTTCGCCATTAATTGTATTAACTTGACCTCAGATTTTACAGATTTTGTAATTGCATATTTAAAATCTGGTGACTGATTACAAATAAAATCTGAACAAATCAGTCTTGGTAAGCTCCAAGTTTGGTAGTGGGGATACTAAATTTACATTTAACTAACGAAATGTTTGCCTGTTCAATTAAAAGAAAACTGAGAATAATTTCTATTCAGGAGTCAGGTAATACATGGAAATTTTTCTGACCTGTAACAGTCGTCTCTTGTCTTTAATAGTAGCTCAAATTTTCTTCATTTGTGTAGTCAAATTAGCTGAAGTCTTTAGAGACATTAGACTGCAACCTAAGGTTATGCACAGCTGATTAAGTGGTGAAAAGTTTTTAATTACTGATGTCAACAAGCCCTTTTAGAAAAGCATTGTGAATGGCTGGGCTAATGATAGCCTTTTTACAAATGTCACAGAGAGCTATTCTAACTTTTTCTTAAATTTGGAACAAGTAGTATTACTTGATATGATCATAATGTAGAATATACTTGTAGAAATACCACCATTGACCAGGTTCACCATGGATTCTACCACCTACTCTTCTATAAGGGAGTGACCATGTAGCTCCTCTGCAGCAAGAAACCTGTTTTCTTGTGGCCCCTTCTTTCAAATCTTATCCTCTCATATCATAGCTTTAAGTTGACTTTCTCTCTCTAGTGTAACCTCACTCAGTTGAATGGAATCTTAGTCTTGAAAGTTGCATGGTGACTGCTCAGTAGTGCTGGTGTCATGAAAAAAAGAAAAGCATTAGGAAGCAGCACCAAGCCAAAGTAACCATGTCAAAGCAGGCGCTGGAGTACGATGCAGTCCTTGGACATATTGAATCCTGTTAAACTATCTAACCTGTGCTAGCATGAAAGTTGAACATTAAGTGATGATGTTGAAGTACAGATGCAAAATAGAAGCCCTTTTAGAAGTCTGAATTAAGTATGATTTTCTATGAGAAGATCTGAAAATCTTTCTTAGCTGTTTCCAAAGTCAGAGCTTGAAAGGAACTAAAGTCAGAGCTAGGGTTTTGTTTTCTTGTAATCTGGTTTGTACATGCAGAAAGTATTATGATTATGAATGAATCCTGCATATATTTACCTCTGTATATTTCATTCTTGATGCTTTTGAGCTTCCAGTCTGAGGTGAGTTTCTGAAGAGATCTTATTCATCCACAGACTCTACGGCCAATTGTTTCCAAGTATGACATAATTAGCCAGCTAAAGGAAGGTCATTTTTAAAGTGATTACATCATCATAAGTAATGCATGCAGAAATCATTTCAGAATGTTTGAAGGAAGCAGTATATACTAAGAATCTCAAATTAAAGTTGGTAGTTCCTTCTGATATAACTTTATATCCTGTAAAGACAAACAACCAAACAGTTAAAGATGTCTGAAGCCACAGTGGATGCCAGCATCACATTGAATTTTCCAGTTAGCGTTCCATAATGTTGATGGCAATTTTAGTGGATTAAATTGAAGTGTGAATATTCAAGATTAAAGACAATTTAAAGTTAATTTAATAAGTTTCACTGGCATCTACTGGTAATAGTTTGCAAGTGTATTTTTAGCAACAATAGCCAGTAGTGATTGCAGCATCTTTTGCAATTCAACCATTAATGTTATGATAAAACAATATTATTTACAGTTATTACAAGTAGATTGAGGAATATTTAAGTAGGAAATTTCTCATATATTTGCGGATTTTATTAGCAGTTACGTTTCTAATAGTAAAGCTATTTATATCATAGTAACTAACTTTTTCACTTGCTAAGATAGGTTTAGGAAATTGACTACTGACTCTGATTTTTGACATTGTTTCTTTATCCATATGATATGTATTAGAAGGCTGATGTTTTATAAAAAGTGAAACATGATTGTATACATGGGGATTTCCAAAGATTAGTGAGGAGTGAGTTTAGCTAAGTTGTTTGTTGTTCAGTGCAATTTTAGGAGACAGGTTCAGCTTAAGTTATTTAAACAGCATGCTGAATGTTAGACACTCAGTTGCTGGAAATACAGAGAAATGTATTACTGCAGATTGGAAATATAAATGAATGTTGCAAAAATTAGTGTACTTGAAGTAACTTTATGCTAATGAAGTGTTGGAATGAAGTAATGAGATCGCACCTGAGGAGATTCGACCTCAGGGAGGAATTGAAAAGCTCAAGAGGTATGGAATAATTTTATATTGGAAGATTCATTAAAAAAATTAAATGATGGTAAAAGTGATATGATACTGACTGTTCTGCTATTGAATTTGCATAACTGCCATAATTTGGTCATCACTTTTGTCTATAGCTGCAATGGCATATAAACTGCATTGCTCTCTCTCTCTTTGTCTGTCTGTCTGTCTGTCTGTCTCTCTCTCTCTCTCTATATATATATATATATACATACATATATATATATATATATACTAGCATTATGACCCGTCTTTGCCGGGTCATAGTGCTAGTGCATGTATATATGTGTATATATATGTGTACATATTACATGTACATCTATATATATACATCTACACATAAAATACAAAATACAAAGTTATATCTTGATATCGCTAGTGATAACAATACTGAAAATATATAACAATTAGGGGACAGTGAAAGAGAGAGAGAAAGAGAAAGAGATGGTGTAGGGATGTGTTGGGGTTGGTATAAGTAGTGCAGAGGGAATAAATAGGGGTGTTTCATGAGAATGTGAGGGGATAAGTTAAAATATGGGGACGACATGACTGTAGCAAGTGATGGTGAAGGAAATTGGAGTGGCTGGGAAAATATGTGAAGGCATGTGGAGTGTGTGGATAGACACATGAGAGAGTAGAGGAACTTGCAGCAAGTGAGGTGCATGAGGGAATGTAGAGGGAGAGGTCTGCTGAGAGTTTGGACAGAAGTCAGGTAATGTATTTGTGAGGTTGGTCATGGCTGAAAAGGATATGCATGTAAGTGTGGGTGGCCATGATTTCACTTAGCTTGATGTGTCTTTTCAAGCACAGCAAATTGCCAGAATTCTTGACTTCTCTGTGAGGTCCTGCAGTCAAAGATCATATTTCACTATATTGTCTCACATATTCCTGGGTTTCGCTCTTCCACAAGTTCCCTCCACAATTAGAGATCTGCACTCCTTTATGCAGCTGTCTTCATCCATATGCATCACATGACCATACCAGCACAGTCTCCTCCCTTGCACACTACATTTGATGCTTCTTATACACAACTTTTCTCTTGAAACACTTACACTGAATTGTACAGTTTAGTCAATAGTATTTAGGATAGATACATATTTTATTTTATTATTTGGTAATCATATTGAGAAAACACAAAGGTAGTTGTTGTTTTTTAACATTGTGTATGATCATAGATATGGCAAAACTTTGTGGCACAACTGTAAATATCTAAAATGAAATAAACAATACAGTTTAGAATATTATGCTGAAGGGAAAATAGTTATATCACATAAAGAGGCATTTATGTTTTAAAAGCTAATCACTTCCATGCTTTTACAAAAATTCCAAGTTGTTCATTTTATTACTATCTAAATTAACTGACAGGCTAGGTTTAGCTTTGGCTTGCTTGATTTGGGATTCTAACTCCTTTTAACAATTGTGCCACTATGTTACACTGATTATCAGTTTATTTGTTGCCATGGAAATAAGAGGTAAGCTAAAGCCAATAAAATTCCTTAAAAGGTTTTACAGTATTGATCAATACAAATTTTTTAAAGTTTATTTTCTCTTCTTTAATTAGACTGTTTGGAAGCATCGAAAAACTTCTATGAAAGAGTAAATCTTCAAATCATGTGATAGTTGTATTTAACTTCACTGAATGATATTATTCTATTTTGTTTTATTTTTTTTCCCTTTTATCTTTGAGTAATACATCATGTAATCTTACTTTATTATTTGTTTTCTGTCCAGTAGTCTATGTTCAATGACCTGTGCATTATTTCCATTTACAATTCCTACAAAATTGACAATGCTAAAGTAATTCACTACAAAGAGTTATTCGTTTCTTTTAGCATTAGGGTACAATTGACGTAACTTGAAAGGATAAATCTTTAGATTAAGTTATTGAATCAAGCAAGTATAGAATTGAGAAACGATTTTGATCAGTCTATATTGGTGCCAGCTATCTTTGTGCTGGCCATTAATAAGCTCTGTTAGTTTCCTGCAAAACCAGAATCTTTAATTCAAATAAGATGTTAAAATGGCTGTTGGAAATAGGAAAAGAACATAACAGTGCCAAATATATGCTTTAAATATGTCAATGTAAATCTGTCTGAATTTAATGTTCATTTTTAATGGATATAGTGAAATACTGAATTGATGGCTACAGCTCACTTTATAGATCTTGATTTATCTATAAAAATTTTGGGTTGCATATAACCCTTTGTAGAAAAATAATGGTTCAGTTAAATGAAGAAGTACATAACATTTTAGATATTACTAGAGATATTCTGAATGCTGAAAACACCAGGAAAACACTGTTAATGATATAATTTGAAATGGCCTTTCTGTGTATGGCACAATTATCAGTTTCTACTGAAATATATCTAATATAAAGTCAGATTATAAAAGGGCAAATTAAAGTTTTAGCTTTAAAACATCTATTTTGTATGTTTTTGTATATCTCATTCATTTTTTTTCATATCATTTCAGTGTTAATTGTGTATTGTTTTCGTTTTTATCAACTCATATTAAAGATATCTAAACTTGTTTAACATTCTGACTTGAAAAATTTCTTTGATATCTTGAGAAAAAAAATGTGTCTACTCCATTTATTCATCACTTATATTATCAACTCTATACTTTCCTTATAAATGTCAGGACCTGTCATTTGCATACTGTCACATTCATATGCCACCTATTTTTCTGTAT